>NW_026453164.1:0-300000 GCF_025200985.1 Drosophila gunungcola
ATTCTATAACTTTTTTTTAAGCATCGATCTCGAAGTGGTATGTCTTTAAGTCTTGTGGCTTAGTGCTCTAAAAATCTGCGTTTAAAACTTAGGTTTGTAATTTCGGGTCGATTTTTTGCAGTTTTTACGATGTAACCCCTTTCTTAATTTCCGAAAAATCGACTATTAGAAAAGTGACCAAAAACTGCAGTTCTAAATCCATAACTTTTCTTTCCGGTATCCGATTTCAAAGTGGTATATCTTTAAAGTTTTGTGCTTAGTGCTCTAAAAATCTGCATTTAAATTTTGTTTTGAAATTTTTAATTGCTATTTTTACAATATAACTCCTAATCAATTTCCCAAAAATAGAATTCCAGAAACGAGACGAAAACCTACACTCTTAATTATATAACTTTTATTTTAAGCATCCGATCTCGAAGTGGTATGTCTTTAAAGTCTTGTGGCTTAGTGCTCTAAAAATCTGCGTTTAAAACTTAGTTTGTAATTTCGGGTCGATTTTTTTGCAGTTTTACGATGTAACCCTTTCTTAATTTCCGAAAAATCGCCTTTGCAGAAAAGTGACCAAAAACCTGCAGTTCTAAATCCATAACTTTCTTTCCGGTATCCGATTTCAAAGTGGTATATCTTAAAGTTTTGTGGCTTAGTGCTCTAAAAATCTGCATTTAAATTTTGTTTTGAAATTTTTAATTGCTATTTTACAATACAACTCCTTAATCAATTTCCCAAAAATAGAATTCCAGAAAGTGACCAAAACCTACACTCTTAATTCTATAACTTTTATTTTAAGCATCCGATCTCGAAGTGTTATGTCTTTAAAGTCTTGTGGCTTAGTGCTCTAAAAAATCTGCGTTTATAACTTGGTTTGTAATTTTGGGTCGATTTCTTGCAATTTTTATGATGTAACCCCTTTCTTAATTTCCGAAAAAATCGCCTTGCAGAAAAGTGACCAAAAACCTGCAGTTCTAAATCCATAACTTTTCTTTCCGGTATCCGATTTCAAATTGGTATATCTTAAAAGTTTTGTGGCTTAGGTCTCTACAAATCTGCATTTAAATTTTGTTTTGAAATTTTGAATTGCTATTTTTACAATATAACTCCTTAATCAATTTCCCAAAAATAGAATTCCAGAAAGTGACCAAAACCTACACTCTTAATTCTATAACTTTATTTTAAGCATCCGATCTCGAAGTGGTATGTCTTTAAAGTCTTGTGGCTTAGTGCTCTAAAATCTGCGTTTTAAAACTTAGTTTGTAATTTCGGGTCGATTTTTTTGCAGTTTTAACGATGTAACCCCTTTTCTTAATTTCCGAAAAAATCGACTATGCAGAAAAGTGACCAAAAACCTGCAGCTCTAAATCCATAACTTTTCTTTCCGGTATCCGATTTCAAAGTGGTATATCTTTAAAGTTTTGTGGCTTAGTGCTCTAAAAATCTGCATTTAATTTTGTTTTGAAATTTTTAATTGCTATTTTACAATATAACTCCTTAATCAATTTCCCAAAAATAGAATTCCAGAAAAAAGACGAAAACCTACACTCTTAATTATATAACTTTTATTTTAAGCATCCGATCTCGAAGTGTATGTCTTTAAAGTCTTGTGGCTTAGTGCTCTAAAAATCTGCGTTTAAAACTTAGTTTGTAATTTCGGGTCGATTTTTTTGCAGTTTTTACGATGTAACCCCTTTCTTAATTTCCGAAAAATCGCCTTTGCAGAAAAGTGACCAAAAACCTGCAGTTCTAAATCCATAACTTTTCTTTCCGGTATCCGATTTCAAAGTGGTATATCTTTAAAGTTTTGTGGCTTAGTGCTCTAAAAATCTGCATTTAAATTTTGTTTTGAAATTTTTAATTGCTATTTTTACAATATAACTCCTTAATCAATTTCCCAAAAATAGAATAACAGAAAAGAGACGAAAACCTACACTCTTAATTATATAACTTTTATTTTAAGCATCCGATCTCGAAGTGGTATGTCTTAAAGTCTTGTGGCTTAGTGCTCTAAAAATCTGCGTTTAAAACTTAGTTTGTAATTTCGGGTCGATTTTTTGCAGTTTTACGATGTAACCCCTTTCTTAATTTCCGAAAAAATCGACTATTTAGAAAAGTGACCAAAAACCTGCAGTTCTAAATCCATAACTTTCTTTCCGGTATCCGATTTCAAAGTGGTATATCTTTAAAGTTTTGTGGCTTAGTGCTCTAAAATCTGCATTTAAATTTTGTTTTGAAATTTTAATTGCTATTTTTACAATATAACTCCTTAATCAATTTCCCAAAATAGAATTCCAGAAAAGAGACGAAAACCTACACTCTTAATTATATAACTTTTATTTTAAGCATCCGATCTCGAAGTGGTATGTCTTTAAAGTCTGTGGCTTAGTGCTCTAAAATCTGCGTTTAAAACTTAGTTTGTAATTTCGGGTCGATTTTTTTGCAGTTTTTACGATGTAACCCCTTTCTTAATTTCCGAAAAAATCGCCTTTGCAGAAAAGTGACCAAAAACCTGCAGTTCTAAATCCATAACTTTTCTTTCCGGTATCCGATTTCAAAGTGGTATATCTTTAAAGTTTTGTGGCTTAGTGCTCTAAAAATCTGCATTTAAATTTTGTTTTGAAATTTTTAATTGCTATTTTACAATACAACTCCTTAATCAATTTCCCAAAAATAGAATTCCAGAAAAGTGACCAAAACCTACACTCTTAATTCTATAACTTTTATTTTAAGCATCCGATCTCGAAGTGTTATGTCTTTAAAGTCTTGTGGCTTAGTGCTCTAAAAATCTGCGTTTATAACTTGGTTTGTAATTTTGGGTCGATTTCTTGCAATTTTTATGATGTAACCCCTTTCTTAATTTCCGAAAAAATCGCCTTTGCAGAAAAGTGACCAAAAACCTGCAGTTCTAAATCCATAACTTTTCTTTCCGGTATCCGATTTCAAATTGGTATATCTTAAAGTTTTGTGGCTTAGGTCTCTACAAATCTGCATTTAAATTTTGTTTTGAAATTTTGAATTGCTATTTTTACAATATAACTCCTTAATCAATTTCCCAAAAATAGAATTCCAGAAAAGTGACCAAAACCTACACTCTTAATTCTATAACTTTATTTTAAGCATCCGATCTCGAAGTGGTATGTCTTTAAAGTCTTGTGGCTTAGTGCTCTAAAAATCTGCGTTTAAAACTTAGTTTGTAATTTCGGGTCGATTTTTTTTGCAGTTTTAACGATGTAACCCCTTTCTTAATTTCCGAAAAAATCGACTATGCAGAAAAGTGACCAAAAACCTGCAGCTCTAAATCCATAACTTTTCTTTCCGGTATCCGATTTCAAAGTGGTATATCTTTAAAGTTTTGTGGCTTAGTGCTCTAAAAATCTGCATTTAAATTTTGTTTTGAAATTTTTAATTGCTATTTTTACAATATAACTCCTTAATCAATTTCCCAAAAATAGAATTCCAGAAAAAAGACGAAAACCTACACTCTTAATTATATAACTTTTATTTTAAGCATCCGATCTCGAAGTGGTGTGTCTTTAAAGTCTTGTGGCTTAGTGCTCTAAAAATCTGCGTTTAAAACTTAGTTTGTAATTTCGGGTCGATTTTTTGCAGTTTTTACGATGTAACCCCTTTCTTAATTTCCGAAAAAATCGACTATGCAGAAAAGTGACCAAAAACCTGCAGTTCTAAATCCATAACTTTTCTTTCCGGTATCCGATTTCAAAGTGGTATATCTTTAAAGTTTTGTGGCTTAGTGCTCTAAAAATGTGCATTTAAATTTTGTTTTGAAATTTTTAATTGCTATTTTTACAATATAACTCCTTAATCAATTTCCCAAAAATAGAATTCCAGAAAAGTGACGAAAAACCTACACTCTTAATTATATAACTTTTATTTTAAGCATCCGATCTCGAAGTGGTATGTCTTTAAAGTCTTGTGGCTTAGTGCTCTAAAAATCTGCGTTTAAAACTTAGTTTGTAATTTGGGGTCGATTTTTTTGCAGTTTTTTACGATGTAACCCCTTTCTTAATTTCCGAAAAAATCGCCTTTGCAGAAAAGTGACCAAAAACCTGCAGTTCTAAATCCATGACTTTTCTTTCCGGTATCCGATTTCAAATTGGTATATCTTAAAAGTTTTGTGGCTTAGGTCTCTAAAACTCTGCATTTAAATTTTGTTTTGAAATTTTTAATTTCTATTTTTACAATATAACTCCCTAATCAATTTCCCAAAAATAGAATTCCAGAAAAGTGACCAAAACCTACACTCTTAATTCTATAACTTTTATTTTAAGCATCCGATCTCGAAGTGGTATGTCTTTAAAGTCTTGTGGCTTAGTGCTCTAAAAATCTGCGTTTAAACTTAGTTTGTAATTTCGGGTCGATTTTTTGCAGTTTTTACGATGTAACCCCTTTCTTAATTTCCGAAAAAATCGACTATGCAGAAAAGTGACCAAAAACCTGCAGCTCTAAATCCATAACTTTTCTTTCCGGTATCCGATTTCAAAGTGGTATATCTTTAAAGTTTTGTGGCTTAGGTCTCTACAAATCTGCATTTAAATTTTGTTTTGAAATTTTTAATTGCTATTTTTACAATATAACTCCTTAATCAATTTCCCAAATATAGAATTCCAGAAAAGTGACCAAAACCTACACTCTTAATTCTATAACTTTTATTTTAAGCATCCGATCTCGAAGTGTTATGTCTTTAAAGTCTTGTGGCTTAGTGCTCTAAAAATCTGCGTTTAAAACTTAGTTTGTAATTTCGGGTCGATTTTTTTGCAGTTTTTACGATGTAACCCCTTTCTTAATTTCCGAAAAAATCGCCTTTGCAGAAAAGTGACCAAAAACCTGCAGTTCTAAATCCATAACTTTTCTTTCCGGTATCCGATTTCAAATTGGTATATCTTAAAAGTTTTGTGGCTTAGTGCTCTAAAAATCTGCATTTAAATTTTGTTTTGAAATTTTTAATTGCTATTTTTACAATATAACTCCCTAATCAATTTCCCAAAAATAGAATTCCAGAAAAGTGACCAAAACCTACACTCTTAATTCTATAACTTTTATTTTAAGCATCCGATCTCGAAGTGGTATGTCTTTAAAGTCTTGTGGCTTAGTGCTCTAAAAATCTGCGTTTAAAACTTAGTTTGTAATTTCGGGTCGATTTTTTGCAGTTTTTACGATGTAACCCCTTTCTTAATTTCCGAAAAAATCGACTATGCAGAAAAGTGACCAAAAACCTGCAGCTCTAAATCCATAAGTTTTCTTTCCGGTATCCGATTTCAAAGTGGTATATCTTTAAAGTTTTGTGGCTTAGTGCTCTAAAAATCTGCATTTAAATTTTGTTTTGAAATTTTTAATTGCTATTTTTACAATATAACTCCTTAATCAATTTCCCAAATATAGAATTCCAGAAAAGTGACCAAAACCTACACTCTTAATTCTATAACTTTTATTTTAAGCATCCGATCTCGAAGTGTTATGTCTTTAAAGTCTTGTGGCTTAGTGCTCTAAAAATCTGCGTTTAAAACTTAGTTTGTAATTTCGGGTCGATTTTTTTGCAGTTTTTACGATGTAACCCCTTTCTTAATTTCCGAAAAAATCGCCTTTGCAGAAAAGTGACCAAAAACCTGCAGTTCTAAATCCAAAACTTTTCTTTCCGGTATCCGATTTCAAATTGGTATATCTTAAAAGTTTTGTGGCTTAGGTCTCTACAAATCTGCATTTAAATTTTGTTTTGAAATTTTTAATTGCTATTTTTACAATATAACTCCCTAATCAATTTCCCAAAAATAGAATTCCAGAAAAGTGACCAAAACCTACACTCTTAATTCTATAACTTTTATTTTAAGCATCCGATCTCGAAGTGGTATGTCTTTAAAGTCTTGTGGCTTAGTGCTCTAAAAATCTGCGTTTAAAACTTAGTTTGTAATTTCGGGTCGATTTTTTGCAGTTTTTACGATGTAACCCCTTTCTTAATTTCCGAAAAAATCGACTATGCAGAAAAGTGACCAAAAACCTGCAGCTCTAAATCCATAACTTTTCTTTCCGGTATCCGATTTCAAAGTGGTATATCTTTAAAGTTTTGTGGCTTAGGTCTCTACAAATCTGCATTTAAATTTTGTTTTGAAATTTTTAATTGCTATTTTTACAATATAACTCCCTAATCAATTTCCCAAAAATAGAATTCCAGAAAAGTGACCAAAACCTACACTCTTAATTCTATAACTTTTATTTTAAGCATCCGATCTCGAAGTGGTATGTCTTTAAAGTCTTGTGGCTTAGTGCTCTAAAAATCTGCGTTTAAAACTTAGTTTGTAATTTCGGGTCGATTTTTTGCAGTTTTTACGATGTAACCCCTTTCTTAATTTCCGAAAAAATCGACTATGCAGAAAAGTGACCAAAAACCTGCAGCTCTAAATCCATAACTTTTCTTTCCGGTATCCGATTTCAAAGTGGTATATCTTTAAAGTTTTGTGGCTTAGTGCTCTAAAAATCTGCATTTAAATTTTGTTTTGAAATTTTTAATTGCTATTTTTACAATATAACTCCCTAATCAATTTCCCAAAAATAAAATTCCAGAAAAGTGACCAAAACCTACACTCTTAATTCTATAACTTTTATTTTAAGCATCCGATCTCGAAGTGGTATGTCTTTAAAGTCTTGCGGCTTAGTGCTCTAAAAATCTGCGTTTAAAACTTAGTTTGTAATTTCGGCTCGATTTTTTTGCAGTTTTTACGATGTAACCCCTTTCTTAATTTCCGAAAAAATCGACTATGCAGAAAAGTGACCAAAAACCTGCAGCTCTAAATCCATAACTTTTCTTTCCGGTATCCGATTTCAAAGTGGTATATCTTTAAAGTTTTGTGGCTTAGTGCTCTAAAAATCTGCATTTAAATTTTGTTTTGAAATTTTTAATTGCTATTTTTACAATATAACTCCCTAATCAATTTCCCAAAAATAAAATTCCAGAAAAGTGACCAAAACCTACACTCTTAATTCTATAACTTTTCTTTTAAGCATCCGATCTCGAAGTGGTATGTCTTTAAAGTCTTGCGGCTTAGTGCTCTAAAAATCTGCGTTTAAAACTTAGTTTGTAATTTCGGCTCGATTTTTTTGCAGTTTTTAACGATGTAACCCCTTTCTTAATTTCCGAAAAAAATCGACTATGCAGAAAAGTGACCAAAAACCTGCAGTTCTAAATCCATAACTTTTCTTTCCGGTATCCGATTTCAAATTGGTATATCTTAAAAGTTTTGTGGCTTAGGTCTCTACAAATCTGCATTTAAATTTTGTTTTGAAATTTTTAATTGCTATTTTTACAATATAACTCCCTAATCAATTTCCCAAAAATAGAATTCCAGAAAAGTGACCAAAACCTACACTCTTAATTCTATAACTTTTATTTTAAGCATCCGATCTCGAAGTGGTATGTCTTTAAAGTCTTGTGGCTTAGTGCTCTAAAAATCTGCGTTTAAAACTTAGTTTGTAATTTCGGGTCGATTTTTTTGCAGTTTTTACGATGTAACCCCTTTCTTAATTTCCGAAAAAATCGACTATGCAGAAAAGTGACCAAAAACCTGCAGCTCTAAATCCATAACTTTTCTTTCCGGTATCCGATTTCAAAGTGGTATATCTTTAAAGTTTTGTGGCTTAGTGCTCTAAAAATCTGCATTTAAATTTTGTTTTGAAATTTTTAATTGCTATTTTTACAATATAACTCCCTAATCAATTTCCCAAAATAAAATTCCAGAAAAGTGACCAAAACCTACACTCTTAATTCTATAACTTTTCTTTTAAGCATCCGATCTCGAAGTGGTATGTCTTTAAAGTCTTGCGGCTTAGTGCTCTAAAAATCTGCGTTTAAAACTTAGTTTGTAATTTCGGCTCGATTTTTTTGCAGTTTTTACGATGTAACCCCTTTCTTAATTTCCGAAAAAAATCGACTATGCAGAAAAGTGACCAAAAACCTGCAGTTCTAAATCCATAACTTTTCTTTCCGGTATCCGATTTCAAATTGGTATATCTTAAAAGTTTTGTGGCTTAGGTCTCTACAAATCTGCATTTAAATTTTGTTTTGAAATTTTTAATTGCTATTTTTACAATATAACTCCCTAATCAATTTCCCAAAAATAGAATTCCAGAAAAGTGACCAAAACCTACACTCTTAATTCTATAACTTTTATTTTAAGCATCCGATCTCGAAGTGGTATGTCTTTAAAGTCTTGCGGCTTAGTGCTCTAAAAATCTGCGTTTAAAACTTAGTTTGTAATTTCGGCTCGATTTTTTTGCAGTTTTTACGATGTAACCCCTTTCTTAATTTCCGAAAAAAATCGACTATGCAGAAAAGTGACCAAAAACCTGCAGCTCTAAATCCATAACTTTTCTTTCCGGTATCCGATTTCAAAGTGGTATATCTTTAAAGTTTTGTGGCTTAGTGCTCTAAAATCTGCATTTAAATTTTGTTTTGAAATTTTTAATTGCTATTTTTACAATATAACTCCCTAATCAATTTCCCAAAAATAAAATTCCAGAAAAGTGACCAAAACCTACACTCTTAATTCTATAACTTTTCTTTTAAGCATCCGATCTCGAAGTGGTATGTCTTTAAAGTCTTGCGGCTTAGTGCTCTAAAAATCTGCGTTTAAAACTTAGTTTGTAATTTCGGCTCGATTTTTTTGCAGTTTTTACGATTAACCCCTTTCTTAATTTCCGAAAAAAATCGACTATGCAGAAAAGTGACCAAAAACCTGCAGTTCTAAATCCATAACTTTTCTTTCCGGTATCCGATTTCAAAGTGGTATATCTTTAAAGTTTTGTGGCTTAGTGCTCTAAAAATCTGCATTTAAATTTTGTTTTGAAATTTTTAATTGCTATTTTTACAATATAACTCCCTAATCAATTTCCCAAAAATAAAATTCCAGAAAAGTGACCCCTTTCTTAATTTCCGAAAAAATCGACTATGCAGAAAAGTGACCAAAAACCTGCAGTTCTAAATCCATAACTTTTCTTTCCGGTATCCGATTTCAAATTGGTATATCTTAAAAGTTTTGTGGCTTAGGTCTCTACAAATCTGCATTTAAATTTTGTTTTGAAATTTTTAATTGCTATTTTTACAATATAACTCCTTAATCAATTTCCCAAAATAAAATTCCAGAAAAGTGACCAAAACCTACACTCTTAATTCTATAACTTTTATTTTAAGCATCCGATCTCGAAGTGGTATGTCTTTAAAGTCTTGTGGCTTAGTGCTCTAAAAATCGGCGTTTAAAACTTGGTTTGTAATTTTGGGTCGATTTCTTGCAATTTTATGATGTAACCCCTTTCTTAATTTCCGAAAAAATCGCCTTTGCAGAAAAGTGACCAAAAACCTGCAGTTCTAAATTCATAACTTTTCTTTCCGGTATCCGATTTCAAATTGGTATATCTTAAAAGTTTTGTGGCTTAGGTCTCTAAAACTCTGCGTTTAAATTTTGTTTTGAAATTTTTAATTGCTATTTTTACAATATAACTCCCTAATCAATTTCCCAAAAATAAAATTCCAGAAAAGTGACCAAAACCTACACTCTTAATTCTATAACTTTTCTTTTAAGCATCCGATCTCGAAGTGGTATGTCTTTAAAGTCTTGTGGCTTAGTGCTCTAAAAATCTGCGTTTAAAACTTGGTTTGTAATTTTGGGTCGATTTTATGCAGTTTTTACGATGTATCCCCGTTCTTAATTTCCGAAAAAATCGACTATGCAGAAAAGTGACCAAAAACCTGCAGTTCTATATCCATAACTTTTCTTTCCGGTATCCGATTTCAAAGTGGTATATCTTTAAAGTTTTGTGGCTTAGGCCTCTAAAACTCTGCGTTTAAATTTTGTTTTGAAATTTTTAATTGCTATTTTTACAATCAATGCCTAATCAATTTCCCAAAAATAAAATTCCAGAAAAGTGACCAAAACCTACACTCTTAATTTTATAACTTTTCTTTTAAGCATCCGATCTCGAAGTGGTATGTCTTTAAAGTCTTGTGGCTTCGTGATCTACAAATCTGCGTTTAAAATTTGGTTTATAATTTTGGGTCGATTTTTTGGCATTTTTGTGATTTAACCCCTTTCTTAATTTCCGAAAAAATTGACCAAAAACCTGCAGTTCTAAGTCCATTACTTTGCTTTCCGATTCCAAAGTGGTATATATATATAGACACTCAAAAAAGTTCTACATTGAAAAAAAAATGTGAACAGTTTTATAGTAGCTTATATAAATACGTTCATATAGCTAGTAATATGTTGTAAATTTTTTCTTCAAATAATTGAGTACTCGATTCTGATCTACCTTAACACCTTTCTATAGGTTTAAAGTGCATATTAACCCAAAGTGAGTTACAGACCGCAGTTGATTCCAAGGCAACCCCCAGTTATGCAGAGTCTTATGAGTCAGCAAACTAAGCCAAACATTATATACATTCTTAACAATCGACCATCCCTGGAAAAATTGAATCACTAAGTGGTGCCAGAAACGTTGATCGATCAATGTGCTGATAATAGCCAAAGAGGATTTCCTTATCGCATTCAATGTCTAACCTCGGAACCAGCAAAATAATTTATATATAATAATGTACGCCCCGAAATTGGCCAGTAAACGCAGAGAAGTCGTAGAAAGCAGAACCAAACAAGACCGTCAAAATTCTTGGCAATATGAGCAGTGTTAATAATGTCAATATCAATGTCCAGTGCGAGTGCTACCATCGTCGAGGACTTTTGTACTACGCCAATCCTTTGGCTTGGGGTCGTCCTTGCCGCAGATGTCGGCGCATGATGTCCCGAAACAACATTGTGGTGTCTGTCCCAGCGACCCAGGTGCAAATGCCAAACTCCACCACCACCACCACCACAGTGATGCCCGCCCAATGTGCGACAAACTGGCAGGCCCAGCAGCAACCGCAGATGATGTCCTCCCTGCCACCGAAGTACGATCAGGCTGTGGCCGCCAACTAAAACAGGAGAATAAACTGAAATCTTTGCTAAATTTATAAAAAAAAAATACAATAAAAATTCCCTAAAGAACATTGCAAAATCTATAAATTTCTGAACGAAATTAAAAAATATAGTATTTTTAGCCAAATTGCGGAGTGGATGTTTAAAGTAGCACACAAAGTATTTCTAGTTGTATAAAAATTTTAATTTTTACTTACAATTCATATAAATATGTAACCTTTCTAGTGCACGTTAAATTATTAAACAAAGAAAAAGTTTAATTTATAGAACAATTATGTTAAGAAGCATTTGCAGAATAGTTAATGTTACAATGCAAATGGGACACCTTTATCTAAGAAAAAAATAAAATAAATATCGTTTAAGAAACGTAGCGGTACAACCGGAAAGTTGTCACTGGCCGAAAATCCCAGGTGAGACTCAGTTAAATGAGAATTAATTGGTCCGCTGCTGCTGCAAGCCAGGGTTGCCAACTACTTTGTGCAATTAAAACAAATTGTATTTAACAGATACACGGGGCAGGTTAAGTCCTAACTAAGTTGTTCGCCAGGTTTACTCTAAGTAATAGAAAACTATGTAGATTTTCAGCTTGGATTTGTCACCCACTTAAATGTGTTGACCTTTATTTTATATTTTTTTCAAAATCTAAGAATTATTTGAACTTGACCAAAACTTTCCAAGCGTAATAATAATTTGTATTGCTAAGATATAAAATAAATAAATAAATAATCGCAATACATTCAGATAATTCTTGGCAGTTTAAAGGGTATTTAAAATTTAGACTTGAAAACTAATTTTATTCCATTGTGTGTGCCTGGTTGCCACCTCAACAAAGGTCTTTAGTCAGGTTTAGCAGCATCATAAAACTTTTCTGCACATAATAATTCATATTAAACTTGCCCGTTTACTCGCTCGCTGCCTCTCTTATAGTCGTCTTTGTCTATTTCTATTTTCCCTGCTTGGGTCACTAATTCATTTCCCGACTCATTCATTCATTCATTTTGAAAACAAAGGCTGCAACACCCGTAGACTAAATATATTTTGTTGAAAAATAATACTCAAAGTTGGCTTTACTTGCTATTGTTTAGTTTGGACTACTCTGCGAGGGTGGAGTTTGACTTTAGCAGCTAATTTAAATATTTATCTACATTTATGTTGTTTTTAAGCATAATAATTAAATGTTTTTTTTTTAAGGGTTTTTGGCATTCCTTCAAGGTTTTTATAGGTATTATTGCCTTTAAAAGCCCTTACTTAAACTTAAGAGAACCTATAAATGCAAACTATGGCCATGCAAACTATTAACCCACTCTTCCAAAAACCTTAACATCTTTCCTGCACAGACCTAATGTTTCCCTTTAAACATTCGCTTCATCAGACACCGGCGACCTGTTTTCGCTGTTGTTTTATGAACAATGGACATATTATGTACGGGGTAACAACAATAGCCGTGGGTGGAAAAGCGTTTAGGCGGCGATTTCGAAACGTGTCGGAAAATATGGAAGGGTGTGCCTTGGAGGCAGTCAAAAAACAAGGTGTTTCCTATAATTTTTGCCTGCCCTAGGCCAACTTCAACGTCATTGTCGACCGTTTAGCGTCTTGGAAAATTCCGAAAACGATTAAGGGGGGTGAATTTAAGGGGGTGTTAAGTAGCTGAAGCACTTAACCCCTTGCTTACCTCCGTATCTTGACGATTGAGGAACCTGTAGTTAGCTCCAAAATGATTTCCTACCAGCCTTAAACCATTAATTAAACTCCAACCCTTTGCGTCTATTCCAATTCCCAACCCTTTGCCTTCCTCATTTTGATTTTGGCCTTTGTTTTGGTAAGCTTTTGTCTACACTTTTCAGATATTTTAGCCTGGAACATTTTTAATTGTGTTTCCGGTAATTTACCCTCTATTAAAAAATTTACTTCTCCATAAAGTGAGCCATCTCTCGTTCGTCCTTAACCCTTGACTAGCTGCTGTTCTGCATTGTCAGCTCATCATCGTCATTATCTTCATCATTTTGAGAGGGCAGAGTCAGAGTCCCCAAAACATCATTGGCTTTTGTCTGCTTCAGCTGCTGTTGGCAAAATCAAATTACATTAATAACTCGAGTTGGGCATAAATCAAGCCCACAGAGGTGGATGATTTTCCCCATTTTCGCCTTCGATTTTCCCCTCATCTCACACGGCCAATCATGATCCATCCCTCCACTCTCGACTCAACTCATCAAATCTGTTGGGGAAAATTGTTTGGAAATTTTAAACAAAAACCTAAAGGCCAAAAACAGCAGGTGGAGAAAAAGAAGCCGGTGGTAAAGCCGCAAATTTAGGAACATTTTACTCCATGCCCACCAGTTACCGCCTCTTTGACACACAAACACGCACACACAACCACCTTTTGTTGTGATTGTTCATTGGGGCATTGAGGAATGTAAAAAGAAGAGGCCTGAATGAATACTGCACTTAAAACAAATTTTTTTTAAATATAAAGCAAACTAAAACTTCAAAAAGAAAACTTAAATAAAGGTGTAGCTAACTTCTTTTTAGCTACATCCTAAAAATTCAATTTTAAATAGCCCCACAAAAGACTTAAATAAATTTGAAAACTTTTTAAATATCTTAAATCTTATAAATTATCTTAAATATCTATCCAAACTTATTATTTAACTTAAACGTATTTTCTAGACAATATTAATTCAAAGTTTAATCTTTAAATTTAATCGTTTGTGTATAATATTTTTAAATTAAGGCTTAACAATAGAAGTCTTAAATGAATTTGTGAATTATTTATATACAACCCTAAAAAAATCAATTCTATTAAGTCTTATTTCTAGACTAATTTAACTGATAGCTTAAAACAAAAGACTCAAATATAGACACACGTTTTGAAGCTTCATTTGCCTTTTAAACAATAACTGAAATAAGAAAACATTTTTTTTTCTGTGTCAATGAGCAGTAAATCTGGGAACTTAAATGCTAGGAAAGGGAAAAGTGGTAGAAATCCAGGCAAGGCGTCCAGTTAGTCAAGTGCATTACTCCTCCCCCTACAAAGCATGCATGAAATGTCTATTCTAATCCGGAAATTAAATTCCATTTAGAAATTGTCCTATACAAAATGTTTGGTCAGACATGTTCCACCCTCTGCTCAAAGTGAATTGTGTGTGCTGGCATCTATGTTTGGGGGATAACTATAGTTGAGCACATATCTATATGCTTAATTTATGGTTAGCTCCTCGGCCAACTGGAGCAGCAGCTTCAGTTTCGCTTTGACCAAAACTTAACCCAACAATATACTTGAAAATTCGACCAGAAACAACATTTAACCAATATCGAGTACAACTAACCAATTGTTTGTGAATTGGTATCTAAAGGTTAATTGGTAGTGCAAAATACTTGATGAATTAGTGGCTGTAGTATTACTATTTTAAAGTAAACATTATTTATTAACCTTAATATTTTTCAATATAAATATTTACTAAAATAACTTGAAGCTAATATTAAAATCACTCATTATTTCCAAATTATCTTATGTTGTTCTAAATATATTTTGTAATTATAATTAAACTTTTGAAGAATTATAATAAAAAAATAAATATACATTTTTAACAATATTGTTTTAGGTTTGTTACTTAAAAATATTACCTTTAATATTCTTTTATTGAGGGGCTTAAACTAATGCTGGCACCCTGACTAGTTTAAACCACGTTCCAATATTTTAGACATAAAATCACAGGCTCGAATGATATCTTTTTTCCAAAGGTAAAAATGTATCCATAGCTATATCAAACCAAACAGCTTTGTCAGTCACTTTTATATTTAGCCAACAGTTTGAGATGTGGGATTCAGTTGGGATTTAAATAACCCTTTTGTTGCCTGGGAATGACATATAAAATGTGTCAACTAATCAAAGTCCCAAAACTCTGAAAATACCTGAGGCAGGCAAACAATCAAAATATAAAACTGCCGGATATTTGTAGTCGCGTCCTAATGCGACAATGCCATTTGCTTTATTTGTTTGTTCGAGCACTGAAAGAAAAAGTAATACGAGAGGAAAACTTTTAAACTATTACAAAACCCAATGAACTTTACTTGTAATCCAAACTATAGAAATAAAAAATTTTAGTGTTACGAGCTTACTACTAAATGCCTTATTGCATAATTAACAGGTTTATATTTATTTCCCAACAATATATATTTGTATCTATAGTATCTAACATTTTTTCTGTGCATCTTGCGTGTGAGCAATAAAATTCTTTATCACTCTTTATTTGTTACTCCGTTTTTTGTTGTCTTTTTTAAAATGCTCGCGCGAAAATGGGCAAATGGCGATGGTAAATGTTTATGGCTTGTTATTTAGGCATAAAAGCATTGCTGCCACGCACCCCCCTTTTTTCCACACGCGCCAAAAATTATCATTCAAAATAAAAGGCAGCCACGGAACAATGAAATTGTCAAAAAATGTAAAACGAGACACGCATCAAATTGATGCGGGAGGTGGTGTTTAGGACGGAATTGTTTTGCCAAACAAATAAATTTATGTTGGCAATTTGAAAATGAGCGTGGGGTTTTCCAAGATAAATAGAGCGCCACTTGAGATGCTCCATCAAAGCTAATAAAAATTACGCAGCAATATCAGGGGGCTAGAAATACAATAAAAAAAAAGATAGATGAAGGGCAGCAAAAGTTCGAAAGTGTCGACACTTTGCAGAGTCTCTTTCGTGTGCTTTTATTCGCCCTTAACCCTTGGGTGCCCGGACACGTAGCAGGATCGTTGAGGTCTCAATAGCCTGCCCCCAAAAGGGGAAAAGCGGAAAAGCGGGGGTCAATGGAAAGCGTGACGCAAATGGCAAATGAAAAGCAAATGAAAGCCAACGCGAAAACTGCTCGAATATAATACGAAATGTAATCAGACTAAAGGGAGTCGAGGAAGTATAAGGAAACACTTATAAAAAATCTATGCACTAAATAAATTTTGAAAAACCTTTGAAAAAAGCGGAATAACACAGTGTCACATTTTAAAAACATTTTTAAAATCATTTATTGAAACATTTTTATATAGAACATTTTTCCTTTTTAGAACAATAGTTTTATTTAATGATATATTTTTATAAGTAGAGAGATCCATCACCAAGAATTTAGTTATGTATTCGTAGTATTCTGTGTTTTTACTAAACTTCATTGTCTAGTTGACAAATAAAATAGTTTTTATTATCACACAAACCATCATCTATAGAGCTGTAGTACATGGCCACACAGTCCTCTTTGCCCTGATCATTGTCGGGCTGGCCAAAATGCCACTTGAATATAGTTGCTGGCTTGCCAGAGGCCACAGATACAAATTCGCCTTCTCTGGCGATTTCATTGATGCCCAGCCAGTACCAATGAGCCTTAAGTTTCGATTGGACGGCGTTAAACTCTTGCAGGTTTTCGAAGGCCGCCAGATAACCTCCCTTTTGACGGCAGGCAGTTTCAGCATCAGCCCAATTTAGTTCAATATTGTTTTCAATATAAAAATATCTCGATCCAATCTGCTCAAATCCTTGCGGTATGTTTGCCGTTGCCACTTCTATTGGTTTTGTTTCTAAATTGGGGATAGTACAATCCACTTTTTCCAGTCTCTCCTGGGTTGCATTAAGAATTCTATCCACCTTCTCCTGAGTGTTATTGAGTAATTTGGCAAGAATAATTAACTTTTCAATAATTGGCCTCTGAGCATCGAGACAAAATGCCCCACATTGAGTTGGGGCATCCTTCAGGATACAAACTGAATCCGTATTATTTTCACCCTTAGCTATTCCGTACAGATTGTAGGCCACAAAGGCGTACAAAAAATAAATTCCGATCTTAATCATTTTGCGAGCGTAGAACTGCGAATGGCGAATGTTGCCAATAAACTAAAGTTAAATAAATTCCCTGACTATCAAAGCACACATTGATTCGAAAATATATTATTCAAACACATGCTATGCGTTGTGTGCCAAAAATTTATTATTCAGAGACCCAAAGAATTCAAAGGTTAAAGTGTCACGGTTTTTTTTTTTCGAAAAATTAGAATTGCGAATGTGAGCACACAAATAATTTTTGGCTTTTATTTATTTTGTAATTTTTTTTGTTTGTTTTCTGACGCTTGTCTAGCAAATAACTAACATTGAGATATTATTATTTTTGTGATTAACTCAACTTAATTGACTGATTGGAAAGTTAAATAATTTTGCATTTCACAAACAAGTTCTGAAATGTTTTCAATAAACTTAATTGCTGAATTTCGAAAATCCACTAGGTAGCCTTGATAAGCGTTTAACAAATATTGTGAAAACATTTTTTAACCGTTTATCGTAAAGTTTTTTAATAAAAAATAATATTAATTATTTTTCTATTCGATTTATTGTTTTGTTGCTTAATGTATAAAGTTTATTTAGTTTTCCCGAAATAAAATAAATATTTCTGATACGTTTGACTTCAAATATATATTCACCAATAAATAAAAATACAAACAAATTTTTTAAATTAATCTATTAAAATCATTTCTAAGCAAAATTCGTCCTATAAATTTGAATGTTCAAAAAAGTGCCAAAAGCAGTAATTGGTTCAACCTCAAGGACAATTATTTTCTATTCTTAGAAAAAAGAAATATCGCGATAATAAGATTTTAGTTTATTATTTGTATCTATTTTCCGTTTTAGCTAAACAATATTATCTAATTGGCAAATAAAAAAATGGTTATTTTCACACAAGCCATCATCCATATAGTCATTTTGCATGGCAACGCAGTGCTTGCCATAACCATTGTCAGGATATCCATTAACCCATGTAAAAGTAATTGCTGGCTTGCCGGAGGCCACAGATAAAAATTGGCCTTCCATGAAGATTTCATTGATACCCAGCCAGTACCACCGATATTCGAGTTTTCTTTGTATGCCTATAAATTCTTCCTCGTTTTGGAAGGCCGCGAGATAGCCTCCCATTCGACGACAGGCCATTACGGCATTAATCCATTTCAAAGCATGATGTTTTTCAATATAAAAATATCTTGATCCAATCTTTTCAAATCCTGATGGGATGACTGCCGTTTCCGAAACCTGTGGCGCTTGAATCTCTGACATTTTCAATCCAATTTTATCCAAATTGTCCTCAATTCTGTCCAGTCTCTTTTGAGTATCTTTTGAAATAGCATACAAATTTGCCTGAGCTTCATTAAGTAATACAGCTAGGTTATTTAACTGCATTTGAACCTTGTAATTGTGATCGAAGAGGGGTCTCTGGGCGACTAGACAAAATGCGCCACATTGAGTTGGGGCATCTTTTAGGATGCAAACTGAACTCGAATTTTTCTGAGTCTCAGCTAGACTGCATGCGAAAAAAGCGAAAAATATATAAATTCCGATCGAAAACATTTTGAAAGCGCACAACTGCGAAAGGCGAACGTTGAAAGTGGACTGATTTAAATTTATTCGCTGGCACCCTTTATAGGTTTAAAAACGCTTCAACGTTTAAATATATATTATTTAATTAGCCAGAGAATTCAAAGGTCACGAAACATGCGTTAAAAGAGGGAACTAGCGCATATTTTGGAAATCAAACAGCAAATTATAACAAACCGATTTGTATACGTTTGTTAAATGCGCTGCAAAATAGCTTTTTTTCTATTTTTCCCTTTTTTATTAAGCAAGCAAAAAAGATTCTATAAATAAAAGATGTTCTGTTAAAAAATTGAAGATGGCAATGTAGGGAATAAAGAAAAATTAAATAATAATCTAAACAACAAATATTTGTATATATTTCTTTTGTTAGCCTAAAAAAATAAAAACTTTTGATAGATGTATCATTAAATATTCATCTAACTAATTAGAACATAATTTCCTTATATAAATACTGTTAGGTATGGTTAAATTATTTTAAATATTTTTGTTTTTGGATCTTAACAAATATACAAAGTTACTTACATATTTATTAATTAAAGAAGTGATTACTTTTGTTGATTTTTTTTTTGTTTAAGTTTTTTTATATTATTAATGTATACACTTTTTTCCCGCTGTGCAGAAGAGTTAGTCCTGGAGATTTCGTGAGGTTAGCGCCATTGACCGGAAATGTAAAATGCACTTAGCACACATTTCCAGCCCCCGAATCCCCGCATCCTCTAAAGAAATATCGCTATCAATAAATTCGCACGTAGCCATGAATTTCGGGTGGCGGTGAGTTTTCCGAGAGGTGGGTGTTTGGGGGATTTTCCGGGCGCATTCGGTGCGCTGGATAATTGCGAAAAGTCAGTGCCAGAGTCAGCTGTAATTCCTTTTCTTTGGCCTTTGGCCTTTGGTCGGGATTTTGTTCCTGGCACTACTCGCAATTTGAGCTTTTTGAAACAAACACGCGCCGAAGTAACTAAAAATGTTGAAAACGAATCCCCACATACTTCTAGTTGGGGTTGGAAAAGTGAAAAGCGAGGGGGGGAAATGAGAAGAAAAGCTGCTGTGGTGACTGCTTTTAACGAAAATTGCTTCATTAGAACTGCGCAACGGCTTGACTTGGAGCACTCGACCACCGACTGATTGAGTTGCACTTATGCCCCGAAATGCAATAGCAACAATGTTTGATAAAACCACCTTGTTATCCTGTAATTTGTTTATTTTTGTTGATCATTTATTTCTAAATTGAAAATTAAGTATAAATTACTCATGCCCTTTTTGTTTAAATTTTAACCATTCCTTATTATCCATAATTTAGTTAGTTTCCTAAAAAAATAATTATTGAAAAGCATTTTGGTCCAATAAATAAAAATTTTTACATATTCCCATCTAGAAAAACCAAATTAATTTTTAAAAATATTTTTAAGATTTCTTTTAACCATAATATAATGTAACTTGAAATTACTTACTATTTAAAATTTAAGAAACTGCTTTAATTAAACATTTTTAAAGCCAACTTATTTAAACCAACTTTACCAATTTCCCATTTTACATTTCCAGGGTATTTTTTCCAGCGAGCTGGGTCGAGTTTTCATTGATTTTTTTTTGTTATTGCCTGGGTCTAATGAAATTAAAGGTAGAACACTTTTAGACTAATTGCTTTAAGTGCGTGTGGCGGCCGAATGATTTCTATTTCAATAGATGGAAATGAATGATTTTTTTGTTCGTTGATTGTGTTGTTTTTATTGGTGTTCTGTAGCTCGTTTGCATTCATAAATCAAAAGAGCATGTGTCTATCATGGTCCCAGGCCCCTTTCCCCTCGCAGGCTCCTTTTTCCCCCCAAAAAGCAAACAATAGAAGACCGTAGAGATTATATAGAAATAGCCACACAATAAATAGGCGAAAAATGTGAAAGTAAAGCAACAAGAGAGGCGGCCAACAAATGGAGCATAAATTACACATGGCCCATAGAAAAATGATACGCCGTGAACATAACGCAGATGCCTGGAATTTTTCGGTAGAGAATATCAGCTAGAGAATGAGGGGCAAGGCATTGTACACCGAAAAAAAAATGTTTTCAAAGGTGTAAAACTAAGTATTAAAAATAGCAACTTCGATTCCCTACTCTTTTTAATACTAAAATATTAACACATATATAAGATAAATAATTTTCTTTTTACATGTTTTAAAAGTGCAGCGAATCTTGATCTCCTCCATCGGTGGACCGTTCCTTTAAAACGTAGCCATATTTAAGGGTCTTTTGGTATTTACTGTCAAATTTTGTTGTGATTACTTTATTTCGACTGTACTCATCATTTATAAAATCCCTGGCGTGGGGATTGCTCTGCTGCTTTTGGCATTTATGGTCATCAGCGTTTTCGGTCCGAAAAATGAAGTTAGCCTCGCGCTGTCTCATATCCGTTTCCAGTCCCCTGCAAACTAATCGCGTTACAATGAAAATTGATGATGCCTTGCTAAAAAAAAAAAGAAAACAGAGCAGCGAACCTAAATCCAAAATACGAGAAATACGAGGCCAAAAGCGTTAGTTGAGTTGGCCAATAACTATGCAACATATTTGAGGACCGCAAAAGTGGCCGGGCGATGTCATTGACTTCGTTGCCGTTGCAGCCACTTAAATTCAATTGACTCGATCCCCCAGCAGCAACAACAAATGTTTTGGCAAATATTGTCAACCGAGTCGAGTGGGTGAACGGGGGGAAAGAGTGGGCGGTGGGTATAGTAGGAGGACCAGACAAATACGGGCGTGGGGGCGGACTCAGTCCAAAGTTAACAAAGTTTTCGCAACGAACCAAACCAGAAAACCAAACAACAACGACGACAGCAGCTGCAATAGTAGAGACACACTGTTAAACACTGGAAAAAACAATTATCATTACTCCTTTCTCGATAAATAAATTAAATTAAATAAACTAAACGAATCAATATTAGTTGAATATTTTGAGTTAATGTATAGTGCCTTATGTAAATATTCGCATTTTATATTATATCAATGAATTTATATATATATACTCCATTGCAGCATGCGATACATGTTCGATGAACTAAGCAACTTATATATTTCGATAAGTCATAAAGTGTCATATTTTCGATGAATTCGATAAGCAATCGAAATCATATCAAGACCATCGATTAATTGAAAAGTTGGAAGAATATGTATAGTCATATGTAAATATTGGCGTAAGATCAATTATATGTATGCTATCGATATATTTCCATAAGTCATTAAGTTTTTTCCTGTGTATTGCCGTTTCGTGTTCATCGCTATGGCTACTTAACTATGCAGTTGACCGGGCCCAAAAGTGTGGGCAACGAAAATGGAACGAGACCCGCGAATTTTCTGTGGCCAGTGTATACAACAATTGAGCCCAAAATGTGGAACGCATTTAATTGAATTGAAAAACTAAACAGACAAATTGAACGAAGCGAATTGAAATGCAGTGCATATACCCTAGAAATTTGGAAGCTTTGGAAAATACAAGCAGATAATTCTTTTTGACATAATGATCTTCTGTATTTTACATCCTTATGGTCATCAAATTTTCATATTATTATATTTTCTATTTATTTAAGTATTTGTGTAAACTTATTTTTAATTAAATTCGTTAATGTAAAATTTTTCTTAAAATGAAAACTTTAATAAGCTATGAGGTAAAAAGAAAACCTTAATTTAATTGTTGTTCCTGTGTTTACTAGCGTTAAAACGCAAATGTGTGTGTGTAGATGGGCGGTTGGGTTTCGTTAATATGATGACGCTTAAACATGGATAAAAAGCATTAAAGCAGGCAAAGTCAATTAGAAAGCAGGCGACAGGACAATGATCCATCCCTCCCCTGCTCAATCCCCGATAATGGAACCCCCTTTTCTAAGCCCCTGGCAGCCAATTTGTGGGTGGGCATTGCCTGTATAGTAAGTGAATCCAATCCATATTTGTTGGAAATTGCGTTTGGCTCTGGTATTTCGCTTCACCTTAAACGCTTTCCCCAAAACACAAGCATTTGATGAAACTGATTTTGGTTGCACTCACAAAAAAAAAGTATGTTAAAATGTGTGTTTAAGAAATTCAATACTTAGCTTACAATAAAATAAAAAAATAAAGCAAGGAATAGGTGACATATATTTAAAATCAATTTTTAACAAGTATGCTTAAGAAGCTCTGATTTCAAGTTTGATTCAAAGATTATTTAACTGTGAAGAAAAATCCACTTTCTGCGAGTTGTTTAGTCATAGGCAGTAAAAATCTTTACATATTTTTTTGTACACGTATTTTCAGTTACATAAAAATTAGTCGATAGATTTTTTGTTGATATAAAACTATGCTTAAACTTTTTAAATTAAAACTATTTGGGTATTCGCCTCAAAATACATGTTTTTTAACATAGACCTGAAGATATTTTTCCTTATATATAAGTGATAAAAATTATATACACATGTGTGACACCATAATTATTTGGTTTAACATTTAAGTTGAATTTATTAAAATGAATATTTTGTTTTTAATTGTTAAAGAACTAGGTATGTTGTTTTTTTTTAACAATTTACACATTTGTGCAAACAACGCGATAATTCAAGTTTAATTTATTATAAACACTTAAATATTATCAAAGGTGTTTTAGAATTAAGTATATATATTTTCCCATGTGCAGTTAAGCGAAGGGTTTTTGTTTGTCAATTTGGTTGAAGTTAAGAACGTGCCTGGCAAGCAATTGGGACGATGCCTACACGGTGATCCCTTCGGCTTTCAATCCTTTACCTCATCCAAAATCCTTCGACTGGGGGAAACGCCCCAGAAGCCAAAGCATAAGTTTATTTCTAAACGGATTTTTCGATGTCACAAAGCTTGAGACGCTTCCCTTTGGGGGTAAGGCTTAAAAAAAATATTTAGAGCGCATTAGAGGAAAGGCTTCAAATACGGATAGAGAGGCATTTATCGTAAACATCAACTGCCAGAGCGGCATGTCAAGGATTTCCTGGTCCCCGGGCATTTAAGCCAACATGACACCTCAAGCAAAACGTGGGGGTTGGGCTTAAATAATACCCATAGACCATATCAATATTGGCCTAATGGCCACGACAACGACCACGTTAGCTAGACATAAAAAGCAACGACAACTCTCTCTTTCCCAAAAGAAACAAAAGAAACCCAGACAGACAACATTGCGAAATGGTAAATGCGAAATTCTAATCCAATTGAGTGGCACAGACTGCAATAATCATAAACAGATATTAGTTATTTACGGTCCTCACTCGAGTATTAATCCCTGCCCCCCGAATACCAAATTTGGTAATTGCCTCAATGGGCCATGACCGAAATTCTGGCCAAGATTTTGGGCCTCACCTAATTGCAGTAGTAACCGCTTGGTCGGATATTCTCGTAATGGCTCGCAACGAGTTCAAAGCCGACTTGGCCCTGGCTCCAATAGTTTTTCATTAGCCCGGGCAAAAGTATAAGCCCCCTTTTAAGTCTAATTAACTGCTAATAGGCAATGAATCATTATTACTCAAATTCGGGGGCGGAACGGCTGACGAGCGACGAAAGTGGAATGGTTAGTCCCTCGAAATTGTCGTGTGCTCACCACCGAAACACATCGGAATAAACTTATAGGCGGGGTGAAAAAGGGTTCAAAGGAAGTACGACAGAAAATACTCTGCACTCGAGCTGAAAAAAATATTCCAAACTGTTACTGACTACTGATTTCAACATTTTGCATTTACGCCTTAATTAATTTTTGAAAAATAGCATCACAGAAATGTGACCAGAAACTTTTCTTTCAAGCATCCAATTTCAAAGCGGTGTATCCTTAAAGTCCTGAATCTTAGCGTTTAAAACTTGGTTTGTAATTTCAGGCCGATTTTTTGAAAAAATGTGTGATGTAACACATCTAATCTCCGAAAAAATCGTCTTTGCAGAAAAGTGACCAAAAACGTGCAGTCCTAAATCCATAACTTTGCTTTTAGTCATTTGATTTCAAAGTGGTAAATCCTTAAAATCTGGTAGCTTAGGTCTCTAAAATTCTGCATTTAAATTTTGTTTTGAAAGTTTGAATTGTTTTTTTTACAATATAACTCCTTAATCAATTTCCCAAAAATAGAATTCCAGAAAAGTGACCAAAACCTACACTGTTAATTCTATAACTTTTCTTTCAAGCATCAGATTTCGAAGTGGCATGTCTTAAAATTCTTGTGGCTTAGTGCTCTAAAAAACTGCATTTAAAACTTGGTTTTTAATTTCGGGTCGATTTTTTGCAATTTTTGTGATGTAACCCCTTTCTTAATTGCCAAAAAAATCGACTTTGCAGAAAAATGACCAAAAACCTGCAGTTCTAAATCCATAACTTTTCTTTCCGGCCTCCGATTTTAAAGTGGTATACCTTTAAAGTCTTGTAGCTTAGGTCTCTAAAGCGTTGTATTTAAATTTAGTTTTGAAATTTTGAGTTGTAATTTTTTACGATATAACTTTTTAATCAATTTCCGAAAAATAGAATTCCTGAAAAGTGATCAAAAACCTACATTGTTAATTCTATAACTTTTCTTTCAAGCATCCGATTTCGAAGTGCTATGACTTTAAAGTCTTGTGGCTTTGTGATCTAAAAATCTGCGTTTAAAACTTGGTTTGTAATTTCGGGTCGATTTTTTGCAATTTTTATGATGAAACCCCTTTCTTAATTTCCGAAAAATTCGTCTTTGCAGAAAAGTGACCAAAAACTTGCAGTTCTAAATCCATAACTTTGCTTTTAGGCCTCCGATATCTAAGTTGTATGTCTTTAAAGTTTTGTGGCTTAAGCCTCTAAAACTGTGCATTTAAGTTTGATAATTTTGGGTTGTTATTTTTTCGCACGTTAATTAGTTTCTGTAAATAATTTCAATTCTAAAAATTGTCAAATGAACAAATTTTAAAATATTTTAATATTTTTAGTATATTTAAATAAAATAAACCGCAATTAATGAAAGCCAAAGAGACAAAAATATCTAAATTGAGAAAAGAAATATTTAAATTTGCTACGTTTTTTTTACCAGTGTAACATAATTTTATTGCTCAAATATTTCCCAGAAAATTTTATAAAGAACTAAACATAGTGTACAATTAAAATGTAATTCATAACATTACAAGTTTTAACAAGTGAATTATTCACACTTAAGAGCATTTAAGGGAAGACGCTTTTGGCCTGATCAGCATTACTGCACGCCTAAGGAAATCTGTATACCATTTAAGTGTTGATGTATTTCGATCGCCATATTTGCCACACAAATTGCTAAAAGGAAACAAACCAATTATATTAAAAATACTTAAAAAGATTTGAGATAAATGAAAATAAATGAGCGGCTTAATGTTTTCATTAGAAGATCGTGCTGGTGTCAATATCCAAAAGTTTCTTAGGACATATTGACATACCTTAACTTTCTTAATACAATATATGTTAATCGGGACAACTATTCTATGATTTTATATTGGTGTCATAGGACTGTTCTGGAAAAATTGGTTTGAAAGAAATTTCTTCAGAATTACATTATTGTGCTAAAAGCTTCCAATGACAGAAATATTTATCTTTCTTTATGCATAATGAAATCAATAATTAATGAAATTGATGATCAAAAAAATTAAAGCTTTAATTACCTATAATAGCATTCATTGTACCACCAAGCACCTTCATGTTTTGTAGCACAGTTTATGTCGGATAAATCATTTTTCCGATCCTTAGTGCTAAACTGCATGCCCAGATGATAAGTGAGACGATCTGTGGCGTTTCCAGAAGCTAAGCCCAAAGATTGCAATGTGTAATTGGTACTCTCGGGGCCAACTTTAAAATCGTCATATAGTTCGTAAGATTGCTTGCTGCCCAAGGGAGTCACGAGTACTAGCAGTTCATGGGGCTCTGATGAGGTCATAGCATGAATTTTATCTAGGCCCAAAAAGAATTCATTGTTTAGCTGGCCAAAGCCGTGTTTGTAGTCCTTCCATTCGCGGTAAAAGTTCTCGCTTCCATCGTTTCGCCTCAGAATAATCGTCCAGCCTCCATCGTAACTCCGTTGATCGCAGGCCACCTGAAAGGGGGTTTCACTGTACTCGGGCACACGGATCCAGAGTTTGGTGCTCTTCAATGACTCGGAACAGCTGGTAGGCAACGAATTGGCCACACAAAAATCTTTTCTTTCTTGTTCACCACTATAAAGACACATTATTAAATAAATTTTGTTATTAGAAAAACATTGCTATTATATATAAATACAAATTTTTTTAAACATAAATACTTACCGCACAGCAGCATCGTTAGTTATTTTTTCAGCCGAATTACTATCTTGGCTGGCCAAAGTTATTGAAAATAAAAGGAAAAATAATATTCCCAAACGCAACATTTTTCTAACAGGGTTCTGACAAGACTGCACTAAATTGTCAACGAAATTCACGCATTTATAGTGTTAACAATTATTACAAATTTCTAAGAAACGTTTCTGTTTATATAAAAAGATAAGATTTATATTTCCCTGGTATATATTGATAATTTAAAATATATTTATTTATTGGCGTTAATCAAAGAAGACTCTTAACTGATAACTTCAATTAGAATTACTTTTTAAGATAGGAACTTTTTAAGATTAAAAAGTGAGGCAGGCGCTTGTCAATTTTTAAACCCATTATTAGTTTATACAGATAGAGAAAAGCCCCATAGTAATATTCAACATTGAAATATTTGAGTGTAACATTTTTTTTCAAAATAAAAGCTTACTTAAAATAAAACTAAAAACATGATAATGTAATTATTAATATATTTAATTTGTTTATCCAATAGAAAAATAAAAGATTTCAATTTATTTAAATTTATAACTCAATTATTTCATACTTAAAAATAAAAAACAAAAGTGTTACGCACCCCCAAAATATGTAAAACAAAGTGAAAATATTTGGATTTACCATCATTTTTCTCTGAGTGTAAAATAAGGAATATTATCGTACCCCGATTTAAAAAAACCCTCTGATGATTATCGTTAATAAACTGTATTTTAATCTTATTTATTTCCTACTAATTTCGAATGACTATGGCCAATCTCTTGAGTAATTCAATATGCCGGCCTCAAGCCGTTTAACCCGAAAAGCGTATCATAATTTATAAATAAAGTGTGACTAATGCCAATGAAAGAGGACCCAGAGTAGAACTTCAACTCCGCCGAGTGTAACTGCAATCCATTAAGCAATAAAATTCATTCATTTATTATTTATTATGATTACAGCCCCATTGTTCTTCCTTATTTTTCTGCTTTTGTGGGTGGCAGACTTTAAGTGGTAATTACAGGGAGCCACGCCCACACATGAAATGGAAATGGAAATGGAAATCATAAACATAAAGCTAAGAGGCGGCTGGCAAATGAGCCAGATCCGAAAGGAGTGTATATAGAAGGGGGCGGAGCCGGTCAGGCTAAGCAGATCATAAGCGTAAAGTGCTCTCAATGGGTGGAGAAAGCAGTAAGGAGAGAGGAGAAAGCCAGGAAAAAGGGGAGGGGGTCTATCCTGCGTAACAAATGCAATAAATGCGAAAAAGGACTCGCCAACAAATGGCGACAAGGAAATCAAAGAAAGGCACCGAGATGAAGAAAACTTGAAGAGCGGGAAATTATAAAAGTGAGGGAAATCAACTCATAAATACCCATTATTAATTATTTATGTACAAATTATTATTATTTAATTTGAGAGCTAAAGAAACAACAAGATTATATGTTGAAAATATACATAGGAATACAAAATATTTAATCCTTAAAAATGTATAGATTAATTTTTGTTCAAGCTGAGTTTAAACTTTGCTTATTTACTTCACTTTAAAAGTCTGGAAGAATAACTACAAAGTATTGGCTTGCATTTTTAAATAACATGTTATATCATTATATATCATATACATGTCTAAATTATATAAATTTGAATTAAATATCATTATTATATATTATATATATATTATATTAAAATCTGTATATATTTATGAAAACTAATAAAATAAAAAAATTGTTAATTAAATAATCATAATCAGCTAAAGGATTCAAGTCCAGTTTAGTTATTAAACCTCCCCAAAAACATCTAACCATTACAAGAAATGGGTATCGAAAAACTTTCCTTGCACTGGACCACAAAGAACTTTCCAAGGCATAATAATAATTCGTAAATTGATTGTGTTTAGTGAAGTTTGAATAAATCCAGCGAATGAATGGGAGGAGAAAGCAGCAGACGGAATCGGCAGGATAATCCACTAAAATTTACAACAAACGGAAACAGCAACAGGAAAAAGTCAAGCTGCCAAGGCATCTAACAAATAAAAATAAATTTCTTACTCGATGAGTGCAAAGGACTGTGGATACCAAAAAAACAAGAAAGGAAAAAAAAGAATTCAGAAAACCGAACATATGCGCGTTGATGAGTTACTGGGTGGGAGTATCTGTAGAATGAAATAAAAATGGGGAAGCAAAGCAAAACTTATGACTGTCAGCAGATAAAGCGAGAAAGCGAGGACGAAGTCTGCGGAAAACCCCTCGATTTTCCTGCCCTCTTTCCCTCCAGCACAAGGACTATCAAAGTGAAATGCTAAAGCAGCCAAAAATCCACGAAATAATGGCAGACACAACACGGAAACAACTGCGACGACAACGCATGAGATGGCGTAGGATCAAGATGGGATATAGCAAGGCAAGAGGAAAAAAACCGGAAAAAAGTGACGACACTGAAAAAATCATAGTTCAATAAATAAATAATTTCCGTTTAAAAAATATAAATTTTAAAAAAGCCAGTTGTTGATTAATTCCTTGAGACTTAAATATGTATTTATAAAATATTTATTTCCCTTAAAACTTTTGTATTAAATTTGTTTGATAGTAATGGACTAAGAAGTTAGTTGCATACTTTTTTTTAGATAAACAAATTTTGTACTCAACTAATTTATTCTTTTGAAAGTTTCGAATGTTAAGGTAACAAGTAAATTAGGTAATAAAATGTATAAGATATATCAAGCATTTTATAAATACAATTTATTTTAATTTTAAACAAAAATTGTTGAGAACCTATTTAATATACTTTTTTATATCAACGACTTGTAGCTGTAAGTTTTATTTAATAAATTTATTAAATACAAATTTTGAGAAAACCATTTTATATATATTTTATGATCAACAACTATTAGCTGTAAGTTTTTTCCGTGCTCGTTGAGTTGGTCACCATGCAAGTGATAGTGAAAATCCTAGCTGGAAGCCACGGTGTCATTGTCTTGCCCACCATTGCCATTTGGTGTCATTTGGCATCATCATCAATATGGCTAAAAGGACAATGCGTTAAATGCCAAGCTGCAAGCTGGAGATGTGCCACGCCCCCGTTTCCTACCCGCCCCCATATCCATAGGTGACATCTGGACAATGAGTGCGCATATTGCGCTGTGTGTGTTCGGTAAGCTCTCGCAATTGCTTTCGGTTTTTTGGACCTCACATGGGGGAAAAAACGAAAGAAAAGATGCTGAAAAAAGAAAGGAGCCATTAAAAGTGCTTCGAAAAATGCCTATGGAATGTTTTCCTATACATTTCCTCCTTGCTCCTTCTGCTTATCATCGTCTTTGATTTATTTTTTGCATAAAATTGATTTGGTGTGGCAGATGATTCCACAGTTCCACAGAACAAAGACCTGTGCATTTAAAATAAAAAATCAGATATCAACCAAACGTTTTTAAAACCGAAATAAATAAACTTCCTTTATATTTTTTTTTTAAATACATTTTTATTAAATTATTAATTAAGGTATTTTCAGGCATATTATCGAAAGAATTGGTAAAGTATAAAGCAGTATCTTAACTTTTATGTATTTTACATTTGATTTACATGGTTCCTTACAGAGCTACACTTAGTCTAGGTTCATATCCCATATGTACCATATATACCCCATCCTCTAAACGACCGGTTATGTTCAGATGGCCCTGAACGATTCCGGCGACAATAATAATAAAAAAAAAAAAAAAAAAAAAACAGAGCTACACGTAAAAAAAACAATGCATACTTTTAAGGGCAAGTAAAAAAAACATTTTTCAGAATAATCCATACTTTGATCTAAAACTAATAAGAAAAAATAATGAGCTTTTCATTTTTAAGTTTTTATTTGTTTTTAAAGAGCGAATTAAGAAAACCTTTTTCGGCGGCTTAGCAATGTATATTTAGCTATCAAGGGGTTACAATTTATCAAGTAACAAAATTAGAAATTGTTTTGTATTTGTAAATTTATTAAGTAATAAAGTTTATAAATGGTGACCATACATTAGGTGAATTCAATTTACGTTTTTTGTGCTACTAAATATCGAGTCAGCTTCAGATTTTTTATGATTATACATAGCTCACTGGCCACTCCTTAACCCCTCACAGCCTTAACCCCTTACATACTTCGCTTTTGGCCAGAAGACTATCTATCGACAGTTTGCACAAATGGGGCCATAAATATGCATTGTGTCACATTAGAGTGTGTGCGTCTGTGATCGAGTGTGAGTGCGTACGGGAGTATCTGTGTGAATATCTGTGTGAGTTGGCTATATGTCACTGGAGGTTAATAGATTTTCCTTTAGCGTGTCAGCGGGGTCATGGCAAACGCCAGGATGGAAATGGGAAAACAGATACAGGGGGAGATGCTCCTAGAATAGGGAAATCTTAAGGGGCAGTAGGGGTAAATGGACAGGCCCTTCCGGCCAGAAAGAAAACACCGCTATGAACGTTAACTTTTTCATTCGCAAATGCTGCTACACGATGGGAGGTAAAGTTATTCCCTGAGACTTATGTTTGGTTTTATGGCTAATAAAGTTATATGTAAAGATCTGAAAAAGGCAAACTAATACTGAAAAATATTTATAACAACAAAGTACAAAGCTAATGTTTTAAAACACCAAAGAAATTTTTGCTTCCAGTTTAAACCTATAAGTCTATCAAAGACGAAAATATATCAAAAACGATTTTGAAAATATGGTATACAAAATGCGTATTAAAATATACAACAAAAGTATATTTGAATATATAATAAACATATTAATAGCAATTGATTTCAATTTCTTAAAATAAATAATAATACAAACAAACCATCTATAAGCTAATAAAAAATAAACTAAGCTAAACGGGCACTTAATCTTAGGCGGAATCCCCACACAAATCACATGATTAAATCCCATAAATTCTATTTCGAGTGGATAACCAAAAGTTGATCAATGGCCAACCGAAATTTAAGCTAAAGGGGGCCAGGTAGTGGGCACAAATCTGATGAAATTTAATTGCCAGACGCCCAAATTCCCAAATTCAACTCCTTTAACAAAGACATTCGAGATTTGGGCATTGCGTGAGCGAAGTTTTTCCCGAGTTTTCTTTTTACGTATTTTTCCCTCTAAGAGGCTGTGTGGAGTTTTTATTACGAAAAAAAAAAAATAAAGGGATGAAGGGGGGCAGCAGCTAATGGATTCTATTTAACTTCCACTGACTGCTAATGGATTTTTCTTGACCCCAAATGAAAACGCGCATCGAAATGCGATTGAAAAATGCTTATAAAAAATAGAAAGAGGAAGTACCATAGAGTGTATAATGGAACAAAAAAAGAAAAATACCAGCAACAAACGAAGCTAAATGAATTGAAAATGGAAGTGAAATGCAATGCAGAACATGGAGGCGGAAATGCTCCACCTGCAAGTAAGCCAAGTTATTCTGTGCTAACTTAACTCGAGCTCTTTTTAAAGTTATCTGGCTATCTAACTTTTAAGTGCAAAGTATCATGGGACCCGCCTAATTATTACAAATAATTCTTAATTTTCATGACCTCAACGAAAGGAGCTGCTGAAACACCTGAAAAGGGGCCCAGAAATAATGTCCAAAATAAAGTTATGCTTCAACAATTTTTACTTTACGACTCTTCTTCTTCTTCTTCTGCGGTGTAGGTGGGAGACAATGCAACACTTTTCTGAAAATTCTCCCACCGAAAAGCCAAACTGAAGAAGCGAACAGTCGGCTGAAATAAATCAACTTCCGCTTGGCTAGCCGCTGGGTCCAAAGAACCCAAAAAAATTTGAAGAAAATGGATACCGTATTTAAATATACCCTCAAACATTTTTGTACATGTCTCATTGATTTGAAAAACCTTTAACAAACTGTTTTGACTAAAAAAATTTAAAAAATAAGTTTATTCTCATAGATAAATAAATTAAAATCTTTTTACAAATAATTCATTGCAAGATTTCATGGGAAATTCAAGTATTTAAAGCTTGAAACTATTTTTTAGCGTTTTCGAACAGAACACTATTAATACTTAGTTTCTTTAATGATAATGATGATAATATAGTGATTAATTTTAATTGTATTTACAATAGTAAGTTTTGATTTGATTATATAATATATATTATTAGATAAACACATTTTATTAAGATGCTATAAAATCAATTTGGTATTCTCAAAATAATAGTTCATACCTTGGTTTATGGTTTTAAATGATTTTAAAAATCATCAACATACCATACAAATTCAGAAAATGGCATTATTCAGAATTAATGTTCGATAAATGCTCATATTTTTAGCAATTTGCAAAATACATGCCAAACCGAGCATACCCGCAAAAGATGGCCCATAAAGGGCGTTTGAAACAAAAGTGAGAAGCCAAGAAGGCCTTTCGGCGACCCTCTGACATAACTCCGAGTCAGTCACTCATCAGTGGCAAGGAACCTGGCCACCTGTGGCCAGCGAAAGAGATGGCACTAGGCCGCGTGATAGAGACGGCAAGCGAAGAGGTGGGAGAGAGAGGTGCATCGGCGTTCCGCTTGAGATGCACTTACAAATGGTATAGGTATAGTATGCTTTGCATATAAGACAGGCATCCGAAAGACAACAAAAACCTGACCTAACCAACGGCAACTTCCGGTTTCTCGAAGCGCGTTGAAAGTCAGTCCGTTTCTCTGTCGCCATCTCTTTCGCCTCTTCTATCGCCCTCTCTTTCACCATTGTTGAGCACTTCACACACATACGATAATCATTTCACATTACGGTAAGATAATGATTTCATTATGTATTTTTCATGTTATTAATTATATATTTTACCCTCGCCTCGCGGAGCGTTGGAAAATAGTGGGAAAATAATTATCGGTCTACAATAATTTTCCTCCTTAAGACAATATCTCATGCTGGTAATTGTATGAGTGCCCCCTTGTGAAAAGGAAGTTGAAGTGGCTCGAAAAGAAAATACATGGCATCTCCTAACGACAGTTGCGTGTCTCTTGATCTTGGACCAAAACTTGTATCATCTTTCAGTTTGCCGGTGTAGGATGCTAAGATGGGTTTTTAATAGCATTAGAAAATGTACTGCGTTGTCTTCGGTTGATGAAGAAAATCGGTGATGCGATCAGTGACCCTGAACTTCAACTGTGTAGTAAATCAAAATTAAAATTGGGGTTAAGTAACAAAGAAATTCATTGCATGTGCTTGGCATAAATGAATTTTATTTTATTATCTTCAAATGAAGAAAAAATATCAAAAAAGGCGATGAATAAATTTTAAATAAACATAAAATATAAATGTTTGACTTTTTACTCTAAATTTGTCTTTTCGCCACAAGTTTTATTGGCAACTCAAATGAAAAATAAAACGGGGGTTACAAATGTCCGGAGTTCATAGTATTTTATCTTACCACATTTTTTATTGACAATCCATTAAAAAAAGAAATTAGGTAAAATAAAACAATTTTATAACTTTAGCTCTAAGCTTTCCAACTAGGTTAAATACTTTTATCTGGTTTTCGATCAATCAAAGATAGAACTTTCCACCTTCAGGCATATTAATCTAAAACAAAGCAAACCTTAATGCCTGAACCCAAATAAAGGCCAGCTCATTTTTATTTCGAACATTTTCTTTGATCTTCAGATGGTATTTTCATTGGCGCCAGATTTAAGTGGATTATGGGCGTGGCAATTTGCCACCAGCATAAGATGATAATCAATCAAAAATAAGATTGAAGGCGTTACAACAAGAATAATTGACGACCAATTACTTTATATTAATTTAATATCTGCTAAACCAAATGTCTATTTAAATATTGCTATTTTTTGTTGTGTACTTATTTTAAGAACCATTCTATTAACACTTCCATCTATTTCAGTAGCCAAATGTCCCGACAAATCGAAATGGTAATTGTGGTCAGTAAACTTCATTTGTTTTCATTGACCGAAATCAAATGTTTCGATTTGTTTGTTGCTCTTCTTGACTTTACTATTGAACCGCAAATGAAGTCACTCCTGCACAAAAGGAAATGCACATGCACATGCACATCGTAATAAGTCACGCACAATTGCACAACCACTCGACCACCCCTCGCCCGCCTTAACCCCCGACTGCCCGACTGCCGGCAATTGTTGTCTGTCCCCGAGGTGAAGAGAAGCCAACAAGAGCAATTATTAACCATAAACAATTGAGAAGTTCCCACAGTTTCGTTTCGAGAGGGTTTCCCTTGAGCAAAGAGCAGCTGAACAAGCGGGAGGGGGTTCCGCCTTTAGGGGGTGGGACCTGTAGCAGGTGCACACGGGGGGTGTTGGAGGGTTAAAGGTTCTGGATGAGGGTGAAATGAAATGAAACCCAAGGAAAACTTGTTGAGCTGGACGACGTTTTCGTACCGCTTCGTTGACTTCTCACAAGCAGTGGTTGTGGGTTAAGGAAAAGGAAAACAAAAAGCATGGGGGGTTAAGGAAGACGATCAGGGTGCGAGGGTCGAAAGACATATTACTTAACCCAGGGGAGTCGCCGGGAATGGTCCTCATCATCATCGCCAGCCATCAACAATGCTGAAACAAAATATCTGTTAACACAACACAAGGTGGAAAACTGATGGGGGCAGCGGTGGGTTAACTACGGGTGACAGGGGGTTAAAGAGGGTGGTTGGCGGACAGCAGGAGGTCGTCACACGGTCACAAATAAATCACATAAAATATCAATTTCACAATGAATGGTGAGAACAACATTCGCCACCTAAAAATAGTTTTGAACAAATGGCAAGAATTTATATTGATATTAATTTTCTAATAGTAAAATAGTTTTCTTCTGTTTTCTAATCACTATTCTCATAAGATATCAATTTCACATTAAATGGAGAGAACTTAATTCGCCACTTAGAAGTGGTATTGAATATAAGACGGAATATCATGTTGATATTAATTTTATATAGTAAGAGGGTTTGTTTTGTTTTATAATCACTAATAACATAACATTTTAATGTTACATTAAATGCTAAGGACTTAATTCGCCACTTATAAACCGTATACAATATATAACAAAAATTTCTAAAAATTAAATTCGATTTCTTTTGTTTTCTAATCACGCGCAATTAATATAAATAATTGTTATGTTAATTTTTAAAACAGTAAAATAGCTTTCGTTTTCTGTTAACAATATTTTATATTAGGTATACAATTTAGTTACCGTAAAAGAAATTTTAAAACTAATATCAATTCAATTATAATTCAAGAAATAGTCACTTTAAAGTCAATTTTAGCTGTCAGAAACGAAAATAATACTTTCCCTTGATCCCAGATAAGTGCTCTAATTATTCGCAGTGCAGCAACTATTTCAATTGAGTTTTCTGTTGGTTTGGCTTCTCCTTCGCCCCCGACAATAAACAAAATCAAATTTCTATAAACAAAAACAGTTGGCTGCAATTGCCAAATGCCAAAAAGGGTCATCAGGTGAGCAAACAGAGGCAAAAATAACACAAAAAGGAAGGGGCTTGGCGTTGGCTCAAGGGGTTGTCCTGGCAACCTGGAGACCAATTAATTGCAACCATGAAAAAACAGTTGACGGTCTTCCTTAAGTAAGCAACTGATGGTTGTGGGTGGCAAGAAAGTGGAAAATGTGGGGTTGGTGAATCGGGTTTTCCACTTCAAAAGGAGTCATTGACTCAAAGAGGGTGCGGTGAAAAAAAAAATATATATATTGAGTGTAGTGGAGTGGATGATGAAGATGATAAGAACGAATGCTACAAAGTAGTATCAAAGGCCTGGGAAGACGAGCACTTTTTAAAAGCCTCTAATGGAACCTACAAGTTAAGCGGTTTAGCCAAAGGCAACATAATGGTAAGAATAAGGAAAAATAATACATAACAATAAACATACTGAGTAATACAAATTTAAAGTTTAAATGGCTTTTAAAAAATGCAAGACTTATTCTCTATTTATAATCAAATGTTTTTTTTCCAACTTCTAAATTACTTTAATTAATTTTTTACTTAAATATTTATATCTATATAACGATAGTATTGAATGGAAAAGTTGGACATAAATGAAATTCTTCTTCCTGAAACTCCTGTTTAAAATTGCACAGCCTTCCCTAAAATGCATTTCTTGCTTTGTTTGCTACTGTTTGGCAGCATTTAGGCATCACTTATCGGCGAAAATACCACTTTTCAGTCCCTTCTACCACTTTCGCGTGCGATCTGCGATATTGCGACTTTTGGCTGGCAATTTGGCGAACTTTTGATGTTTTAATAACCAGTCAACGTATCAGTCTGTAATCCCCGCACTTTTCCAGTTGTCCACATATGAGGTCAGCTAACGGGAACCCGGTTTTCCCCCGATTTCCCCCCACATCTGTTCTGCACCTCAATTGGCTGCATTTTCGTTCGTCTGCGTTGGCCAAAAACGAGTCTTCTTCTTAGTTGCATGCGTCTCATAACGGTAACCGGTGGCATGAATCTGCTCGTACACTTGGAAAAAATATTATCAGACCTTTTATTAAATCATACTTACTTGCTGGGTAATGGAAATAAATGTCGATTGTCAACATGACTATAAAATATTTTTAAAACAATGATATATTAATATAAATAAATTCACAAGTAACTATAGATTTCCTCCTTAATTTCCATATTGGGAAAATATTTCATGGCTGTTTTTTTGTTATTAAACACATTAATATTTTAACATTAATATTTAAAAATGTAATATTATAAATAATATATATTATAACGGAAAAATATTTCATGTCGCTTTTTTGTTAGGAAACACAATATTAAAACCATTAAAGCGGCATAAAAAGAAAGTTGAATAAATGATGACACATTTTGACACAAACTCAGTTGAGCTCTCACACACTGGCTTACAACGGCCTATAGAAGAGTTGGCCAAAAGTTCGACAATGTATGAACAATACGATTATTAGCCAGTGTAAACCTAATATTGCGATTTTCAAAAGTAGAGAAGATAGGTTTTTCGATGAAAATGAATTTCTGTGATTCCCTGTAATTATTTTTTACCATTTGTATTGAAGTCTACTGATACTTTAAGACAATTTTATAATTTATAGCTTATTTCAGTAAACAAAGGTTCACCAGATGTTTTATATTTATTTGTCCCAAGAAAGTATACAAATAAATAAAATAAAATGTGTATTTTAATAAAATATTTCATTTGAAATAAATTACATGTATTTTTAAAAAAACCTGATTGTGAACAATTCATTAGAATATGCCTAAGAACTTCTTAATGTAATTTTAATCGCATACAGTTATTTATTTAATTATTATTGCATGCACCGAGTGAAGTAAATGAATATTGTAGTTCCTGGCGCTTTTGAAAGTGCTAAATAAACCTATTTAGGATTTGTGATGGGTGCAAAATCAACAATCACAAGTTTCCAGGATGCCAGGATGCAGTCATTTGGGTGTGAAGAGCATTTCTCGGGAGAATCCGAGTATACGATGCACAAACTCTTCACAGAAATTAGACGATTTTTGGGGCTTTTGTAGGCTAAATAGGTAGGTACTTTGCGATGGCAAGGGACAGAGGGGAAAATTGGGAAAATCGAGATACACAAAGTTGTTGATACATTGGCCCGAAAATTCTGGGTATTGTGGCACTTGCTCCTAATTGAGCGCCAGTTGCAGTCTGCAGTAGCCAATCCAATTATGCAGGCACACTAAACGGAAAAGCTCTGACCAAGGCATTTTCCTCATCTCCATTTCCCCCCATATCCATTTCCCCATTTCCATTTCATTTGCCTTGAGTTGGACGGCCGCAATTGTTTGCTCAGCTGTTTGGGCATTTCGTACACGTAAAGTGTGCAGAATTAAGCCACCAACGAAAATTATTAATTTCGTGCTTAGCCCATGTTCCTTACCTTGCGGATCACTTACGTTTTCCTTCTTGCAATTAGCAAAATGTTGGGCCGAAAAACTGATATGAACACGCCCCCTTCTGCTGGCCACCAATTTTCCTCCGCCCTCCCCGCCTTTTGGCATTTGGATAATTGTGAACGTCGATTTTGAGGTGGCAGTGTCGGTTTTTGGCCAGCTCACTTCCTTTTTTTTCGGCGGTCGAGGGGCGCAATTAGCAACTCGAAGCGGTCCAATTTGCACAAGGCCAATAGCAGTTGAATCCCACTGACCATCGCCCACTTTTCCTCTGTTTTTCCTCCGCTTTTCAGCTCTGTGTGGCTGTGTGTGTGTGTGTGTGGAAATGAGCAATTTTTGCATGTGAGTGGGCGTTGTGAGAAAGGTTTCCTGTGAAACTTCTTCGGTGTTTTACACTGTAATTCTAAGCGGGCATTTTGGGAAAAGTGAGGTGGGGGCATTTAAAATGCAGTTTAAGTGGTTCGAAAAACACTACTGCCGGTTTGTGGTAAATTTTGTTAAGTAAAAGACCAATCCCCTTTGGTTTAGTTGGGAAAAATCGTAATATTTCTTAATTCTTAGTGCGCCTTGAAGACTTTCCCGAAAATATATTAACTCTATTTATTTACTGAAAAAATATATTTATTTAAATATGTAAAGAGTTAAAAGACAAACAAATTTTATATTAAAAACTGATGTTGTAGAATATCAAGTTTAAAGTGAACTCAGTTATTATTCCTCTTTGAAATGGTTAACTAGTTACACCCCTGAACTTATTTATGTTTTTATTTTAATAAGAAACTCAGATTTTATTTAAAAGTGAGCTTAAACTTTCCATATGACTGTCCCATAACTTTTAATAATATGCTACAAAATTGTGCAACCTTATTGTAAAAGTAATTGATTTTAAGCCATATTCAAAATTAGTTTGCAGAAGTTTCAGCCGACTCTATCCTTGAACTAAGTTTAGCTTCTATCTAATAATACAACTATTTTGTGGCTGCAAATACACACTCCCTTCTAGCCCATTTTCCACCCATTTTTCACCCATTTTCCACCTTCTTCCATCCATTTTCCAAACCCAATGCCTTGGAGCAGCTGACTCCAAGTAGAAATTGCCTGGCAAATTGTGTTTCGCAAATGTCAAATGAAATATGCAATGCATCTAATGGATTAACTGGCTATGAGAGCCATCAATGCATCAAACTCGCTCCAAGGGAAATGTCAGGGGGTTATATATTTGGGGGGGGGGGGAAGGGTGGTTGGGGGTAAGGATGTCTGATATTTGGCCAGTAGCTGAAAAGTTACCAATTACTTTCCAGTACGTCCAGCAAAGTTAGTGGAAGTTTTTATTTAATTTGTACTTTCCCAGTGAACAATGCAACCAAAATCAAGTTAAAAGATGACTAGTAAATGGATTGGAAAATGTTTTAAAAATAATACGATTGGCATTGGTTTTATAAATTATAAAGAACAGTCTTTCGAGAAATTTTTAATAATATAAGACAATTTTGTGGCACAAGTATAGTTATCAAAAACTTGTTTAAAATAAATTAACTTTATTTAGTGCTTTTTTTTTAACTTTTACGGTGCATAAAAAATTATTTTTTTGGTTATATTGATAGTTTAAAAAGTAAATAAAAAAATTTAATTGAAATTACAAGTTTTTTTTTTACAAAAACGTAGTTTCTGTCATTGGCATTTTCTTTTCAAATATTTTCTTTACTTTGCACAGAATTACTTTCTTTGAACAAAGAAATACTGCCTGAAATCTTAGACAATGAAATAGAAAAATTCCATCCCAAGTTCTCTTTATATCCTTTTTTCCCCTGACAATTACAGAATTTTTCCCATTATGTTCTACGTTGTTTTTTTTTTTATTATTTACGCATCAAATTTTACGACAAATGCTAGAAAGGCCCAAAACGGATTATGTGCAATTGGAAATTAAATTAGAGAACTGGTTGGAGCAACAGAAATTCGAGGGGTGACGAGTGGTTGTATTTTTGGATTTGAAGCAAATCAAAGCGAGAACTCAAGTGGCGGTCACAGTGGGCCCCAAAAGAATTCGTGCGCCACTGTATATATGTGTTGTTTGTTATTGTTCCGCCTGCTTCTTTTTCTTCGATTTTCTGCTTGAAAAAGAAAACAAACATTTTAATTCCCATTGAGTTCCTTATGGAGCAATTTTGAATCGTTCCAAGCAGCGGCAGCAGCAAAAGCAAAAAAAATATAAAAGCTGGAGGAGGTAGCAGGAAAATTGCGTTCTAATCGAAGCGAATGAGCAGCCCCTCCCACTTTATCCCCCCGCCCCCGTTCCCTTCCCCAGCAGCCATTAAAATGCATCCCTCAAGTGCTTCTTCTTTTTTTCCTGAATGTTTCACGAATCGAATTACAACAAAAGAAACAAAAGGCAACAGCAACACACACAAAGCAATTATATAGAACTTGATTCCTGGTCGGAGGTCTCTCGTATGTGTTACAGTGAGTACTGCACAGAGGGAACTCTTTGCTATTAGAGTAAAAATAAATTAGCATAGTAGCAGAATATATATCATTATTTAGAGCACAAGAATTATTTCATTTAAAAAAAAATTCTAAATTATTATTATTCCAAAAACTGTTCTATTAAAAAAAATTTATATATTTAATTTTTTTTTAAATATTACTATATAATTTTTATTTTAATTTTATTTTTTTTGTGCCTTTACTGTACTTTTATATGGACAATGGCATATGGTTTCGACCCCCGACCGCAGGCTGAACCAATTTTCTTAGAGATTGCAATTTAGCCTCCAACCTTAACCTCGCTGCCCCTCTCTTTCTACCCCCAAAACTCTCCGTCTCTGTCTTTCGCATTTTCTTCTTCTTTTGGCAGCTGCTGATGGAGTTGGGTTCGAAAACCTCAACCCATAATTAACTTGGCCAAAGAAAAAATGGCCAAGGCAGACGACAGGCTGCACTTCGGAAGACAAAAGACTGGAGAAGATTGCGGACTGGAGACAGCAGACTGGAGACTTAAGAGGGGAGAAGACTGCAGATTGAAGACCAGGTAAAACTCAACAGACTTCAAAACAAGGATGTTCTTCATATATCAAAAACTGATTAAAATATATACTACAAGCGATGGTCAGAAAATTATTTTAATCTAAGCTTTCGGTTTTTGTTTTAAAAAATGTTGTTAACGTTACACCAAAAACCTTGCGTTCATAGATAAACAAATAAACTTTAGAAAGAAATATCAAACGGAAAAATATTGTTTTCTTTTAACACCTTTTTGACCTTGACCATTTGTAGTGTCGGTTTGACCCATCCTACCCTACAATTTACTACAAACCATAATCAAAAAAAAAAATGTTTGATTATAATTGACATTTTTATATCTTTTACAAACCAAAACTCATTTTTTTACATTATCGTTTACAATATTATTTTTAAAATAATTTGTTCCGTTTTTTGCTAGTTATTTTCTAATATTTCTTGTCCTTTGCTGCATCTATGTGTTAATTTGTAACTGTGTGTTTTGAGCCATGTTTGCCTCCACAATTTTTTTTCATTTAACTTCTTGAACTTGACTGACAGGCAAAGTTGTTGTTGCTGACGGGGGTCTTCGGTCTCCCTCGGTCTCCTTATCTGCCACTCTTTCTATCTCACCTGGCACACCTGTACCCCTCACACCCCCTCCCCGTAAATTGTCTTACCAATCTTCGGTTACATTGCGTGAGTAGCAACAAAAAGTGGTTAAAAAAAAGAGGGGAATAAAAAAGGGTAGGAAAGAAGAAGTGGCTTAGGTAGAAGAGTAACTCCTTTTTCTTTCGATCCTCCACTTCATTTCTTTTCCTACATATTCCTATTGTAATTTTTCAGTGGCATTTTCCTACATTTTGATTGTTGTCTCACTTTTGTACCTGTATTTGGTTTTTAGTCAAAAAAAATGGTTAAAAAGCTACCCTTTTCAAGGGCGTGAAAACGAAACTATTTTTGCTGATCAACACACTTTTATTTGAAATACTAATTTTTCACATTTTTCAATTCACAATTATTCTAAAGAAGTGTATATATTAAACAACTCAACAATCTAATGTATTATTTTAATGTTTCAAAACAGATTTATGCAAATTGGCAACAATACAAAACTATCAATTTCCATTTTAGTGTTTTTCTTTGGTATTGGTATATCCTTTTTTTTCTGGCTATACCTCCTAACGCCTACACCTTTTTTTATTTTAAGTTTTTTTGTCATATTAATTTTTTGGTTTCCCTCTTAACTCCTCCAGTTTTTTTTTATTTTTCTGCTTTATGTTTACCTTAATGTACTTGTAATTCAAGTAGTACCCAAAACGGGTACTACGGATCATGTTTTGTTTTCTTAATTTTGCCTTATTCTTGGCCCTTTTCTTTTGATTCTTCAGGTTCTCCACCTTTCAAATCGGGTTCTTCTTCAACCCCAACTCTTTATTCTTGATCTTCTTCTTTTATGTTGCTTTTATTTTCTTTTAGTTTTTGAGTTTGTTGTTATTTTGGTTTACTTTCTGACTGACCTTTTTGGACCGTTAATGTTTGATTTTCAAACAGAAGATCAAGGGATCAAAAGATCAACAAAAGGGGAAAGTAATTGCATATACTAATATTAAAAATAAAGAGTCAAAACCGAAATAGTTTTATAGAAGAAAACAAATAATAAAATAACTACGTCTTCTTAGTTTTTAAGATACTTTATCTTTAAGTTACAAAAAAAGATAAGAAACGTTATTTTATTGTCGGTTTAAGCCCTTCTTTACTTTGTTTTTTTTATTTTTCTTTGACTTCTTTTTTAATATCTAAATAAAATACAACTGATTAAATACGTATACCAACTACAAAATTGTAAAATTAAGGCAATTACTGAGGCCCAGGGAAAATAAACAGCAATAACCAAGGGATCGAGATAATTAAGCTGGATTTCGCGTGTATTTCGGGCGGGAAAAATTAAAAGTCGAGGGAGGCGGGGGGCGTGTCTAGTCGGGTGTTCACCTGAGGGAAATGAAAATCATCCCAGAGGTCATTTGTATGCGTCTTTAGTAGCGGGACATGTCCGGAGTTTTATTATGAGTAGAAATCGCCTCAAGGCCTAAATCAAAAATTCAATAAACATTGAGGAACACGACGAAGAGGCAGAACGAGCAGAAAATCTGTTTTAAAATTATTTACCATTCTTGGGCTGTTGGTAAATTTTATGCATTCATTATGCAAAGCGCGTGGTTTGACTCTTAAGAGAAAAATATTGAAAATGTGAAGGAGGCACCTCGATAATTCAGAACTCTGAAAGCGGCATAAAATAAAACGGAAAATATCAATCATTCGTGACAAAATGCATTTTTTATACTTAAGTTGGTGAAGTTTTATTAAATACACAAGACAGCAAATTCTTAGATTAAGCGTTCTTTATTGTTAAAAAAAATTACGGCATACAAGAATTTAGAATTTCAAAACATAAATATAACTAAATATATGAGGAATTAATAAATGCTTATTTTTCTCTTTAAAATATTTTTTGATAGACATATGTTCTTAATCTTAAATTAATTCGACTCAAATATGTTTGAGCAACAATTTCTGAATTTTTACAAAAATATTAAATATATAATATAAGTTATTTTTTGAGCTCTTTTAAAAATAAAAGGCTTATAAAATATAAATCGAAAATGGATAGGCAACTCCGTTAGAGTTTTAAAAAACTTTAATTAAGACTAATTTTATAAACATTTTTAGATGCCATTTTTAGATGTCATTTATTTGTATACCGTGTTTTGAGTTTATATTTTTATTAAAGAATTTAACAAATTCTACAGTTTTGGTTTTTAAGTCTCTCGTGGGTGTGGTCGAATATAAAAGTCTAAGAAAAGGTTTATGCTGATAAGTTTTATACCAACCAGGTATTTGTCTTGAAAATAACGTGTTTTAGTGAAGAAAAACAAGTTTACATGAGGACAGCGAGAGGACAAGAAGAGGGGAGTGGAGAGGAAGAAAAAGACAAGGAGAAGAGAAGAGACAGCAGGCAAAGCAAACGTGAACTCGGGCGACAAAAAACGCAAAAAGAAAAATAAACTTTGAAAACTTGAACCTCTACACAAACAAAATCTTAGTTTTGTTGTATTTATGTTAAAACTTTTAAAAGGCTAAATTTGTATAAACGTTTTTATTAAGTCAGATATTAAAGTAGTTGGTATTATTATTTTTTGCTGTCCATGGTGCATTAGTGGTATATGTATATTGGTATTGCATTAGAAATTTACGACTTTCAGTTTGATTTTAATTTTACTAAACCTAAACAAAACATTGCATTAACTGCACATTTTTAAGAAATACCATGACTTTTTTCTCTGTGTACAACCTCTTTTTCTCTTTCATATTTTTCTTGAATAAAAAACTGGTTAAAAGTAGATCGTTAACAGCGATCTTCAGGGGGTGCAAAAGGGATGGCCATAGAAGCGAACTCAACGAAGTTTTTTGCCTTCAAACTTGTTGCAAGTCTACTATCTCGTTCTCTTTCACACCTTCTTTGCATCATCTCTTCTCTTTTGCACTTAACTTGTTGCTGGCTTTTCTTATTTTTCTTGGCTAATTTTTCCGACTGGATTTTCTTGTTGGCCATAAAAACAAGTTTTTTGTTTGAAAGATGAAAAAACAAACATGTTGATAAGGCCCAGCGTTGCTTATAGTTATATTTCTCCCATTTGATTTTTATTTAGTAAACTAAAAAATGTTTACTTAACCTATTTGATATATTTCATAAATGTGTATTTCTTACCTTTTACTTTAAACTTTAAATACATATTTTATTGTTTTCAAACACACAACTGTTAACATTGATTTCTCTTTTTCGAAGTCGACAACGAGCCAAGTGGGCTCTCTTATTTTCTGGTTTCTCTTCAGCTGTTGTTAAGCGAATTTTACATTTCGAACATTTGACATAACACAATGTTAATTAAAGTCTGCAAACCCATCAAATTAAACCAAAACTTTTAATTTAAAATTTGAAATTAATATTTATTTATTTGCTAAATTGTATATTATACTTCTGAATTAACATGAGATTTTTTAATTAGTTACACTTTTTACGTAGCTTTTTAAAATGTTTCCGAAATCACGCCTCTAAATATTAAATAAATTTGTAAAATTTCTGTAGTGTGGCTTACAGATTTATTTATATGCAATTTTAAATTATGTTTTTGTTTGTATATTTTAATGTAGTTTGCATATATTATGTATGTTTTGTATATATTAAGCTTTGCTTTTTAAAGATAATGTAGTACCAAATATTTAAATTTACTACGTTTTTTTAACAGTGTTTTTTTTCTTTTTTACTTTTTCACTAATCGTCCAACTGGCAAATGTAGTTTATAGGATATTCACAAGTACTGCCATTTATAAACCCTTCGTAGAGGGAAACGCATTCCGCAGAGCCGACGCTTGTTATTGTCAAATTAAAATATTTTGGTACTTTTCCGGAGGAAATGGATATGTAATCGCCAATTTTGTTTCGGGAAATGCCCAGCCAGCAGGGAAGACGTCCCGTGAGTTTCCCTCCGATGGCTAAAAACTCCTCTTGGCTTTCGAAAGTGGCGAGATGTCCTCCTTTTCCGCGGCAGGCGATTTCCGCGTCCACCCAGTTTTTCCTATTGTTTTCGTTTTGTTCAATGTAAAAATATCTTGATCCAATTTGCTCAAATTCTGGTGGTATCGCTTTTGTTTCTTTACTTTTTTTGCTCTCCCTGAAGTTTTAAAATTACGGACAGAATTTCCGTTGTATTTAATTTTTCCTTTTGAAATTTGCGGAGTGACCTCAGAATTTTGTTTTGATTCGGTTCTATATTTTTTAGACTTTCAGAGGTGCTGTTGATCCATTCCTCGATAGCGCCAATGCCCTTAAATAAAGGCCCAAGTGCCGAAACGCAGAAGGCTCCACATTGTACTGGAGCATCAGTAAGTACACAACTTCTGTGGGTTTGATTTTGGTGCACAACATTTAGCAGCATTTTTTCTATATTTTCCATCTTAGTTTTCACTTGTTGCTCTTCTAAATACTTTTGTCTACAGAAATCGTGATATTCGTAATTATAGGCATTATCCTGGGATCTAACGATCCCGTAATTGATAAAGGCAAAGGCGTAGACTAAATAAATTCCGATCTTAAACATTTTGCGAAAGTAGAACCACGAACCGAGAATGTTGCCAATAAACTAATTTGGGATTTACACGCTGACTTTCGAAGGCAGCTCAAGTGTTTTGTTTAATCTAATATATGAATATGTTTCGCCAAATATACATTTACTAAAGTATTCCGTCATCTATAATGTTTTGATAAGCCACATGAGCCAAAAAACCAAAAGCTTCTATTCTGGGAATTCAAGCAGCTTAAGTTTATGTAGAAATATGCATATACAGCAGCGGTTAAAAAATTGGGTTTTCTAGCTTATCTTAACTAAATTTGAAGCCACTTTTGAAATTGCTTTTATAATTTCATAGAGCGTACTATAAAAATTCACATTGATCAAAAGTCTTTCTAAATATTTTTTAAAAATTTTGACAAAATAAGTCGTTAAGTCGCTATATTGTAAATTAAATCTTTGAATCTTTTTAATCACTGTCAGAAGCTTAATTGAAAGCCAATCGAAAGGTTCCTGACTTTTTCTATCAAATGGCAACTTTTACGCGCCAAAAACCAAACAACAACAAAAAAGGCGTGCCAAGCTTATAATCAAAACAAACCAAGCAAAAACAATAGAATTAGCGCGCAAGTTATCAGTCGATCTATTACTTGCACTGCCAAAAACAACGTCTCTCATAGAAATAGCAAAGGAAAATGACCACAAGTTACACTGCGATTCATAAGAAGAAGTCCACCATAGATCATTAAACAAAACATTCAAAGCAGGTGTCCTAAAAAATGTAATCAACGTTAAAACTCCTTAGTTGATTTCCGAAAATGATCATTCAAGAAATGTGACCAAAACCTACACTCTTAACTCTATAACTTTTCTTTCAAGCATCCGATCTCGAAGTGGTATGTCTTTAAAGACTTGTGGCTTTGTGATCTACAAATCTGCGTTTAAAACTTAGTTTGCAATTTCGGGTCGATTTTTTGCAGTTTTTACGATGTAACCCCTTTCTTAATTTCCGAAAAAATCGACTTTGCAGAAAAGTGACCAGAAACCTGCAGTTCTAAATCCATAACTTTTCATTCCGGAATCCGATTTCAAAGGGGTATATCTTTAAAGTATAGTAGTTTAGGCCTCTAAGAATCTGCATTTAAATTTTGTTTTGAAATATTGAGTTATTTTTAAGAAATTAATTTCCAAAATATATCATTCCAAAAAATCACCAAAAACCTGCAGTTCTAAATCTGTAACTTTTTTTTTAAGAATCCGAGCTCGAAGTGGAATGTCTTAAAATTCTTGTGGCTTAGTGCTCTAAAATTCTGCATTTAAATTTTGTTTTGAAATTTCGGGTCGATTTTTTGCAATTTTTATGATGTAACCCCTTTCTTAATTTTCGAAAAAATTTACTTTGCTGAAAAGTTATTATAAAAATAAAAAATAAAAAAAGATTTTAAGCATGAAATTAAAATTTATGATTTATGGAACGTTATTAATTGTTTTATGTTCTTTGCTCATAAAGAGTTTTTTTGATTTTTACGCGACTAAAGAGATGTTTCTAAGAGAGTTCCTTGAAAGAAAAGACTATTTCTAGTGAAACGGCATTCGAACCTTAAATCGGTTCGAACCTCTGTTAACCGATAAATTGGTTTGCTCGCACATGCTAGCTCCATACAAAGCCACTGTTAACCGATTGACTGCGGTTACAGCCCAGGCTAACATCGCTGTTAACCGCTTTTGTTGCTCAGAAGCATGTTCGAGTCGAACATCCACGTCGAGCCGCGTTTCTCTTTCCGTTGAGTGTTTGAATCGAACATCCACGTCGAACCGCGTGGCTTGTGGCTTGAAACTTCGTTTCTCTTTCCGTTGTCTGTTTGAATCGAACATCCACGTCGAACCGCGTGGTTTGAGGCTTGAAATTTCGTTTCTCTTCCCGTTGAGTTTGAAAAAAACCTCGACGAAAACGGACGTTAAAAAGTGAGTGCGCGTCGTCGCTGCGTTTTTCACCGATTTTCCGCGTTTTCCGCCGATTTTCGTGTGTGTGCGAGCAACAACAACAACAACTACGAAATACTGGCACAAAGCAAACCGAAAATACTAAGTTTAAGGTAAAAATTAAACAAATTTTAATGTGCAAAGTGAGTGTGGCTTAAATTTGCACATAAAACAAAGCAAATCAATCAAGAAAGAAACAAAAACAAATATGTTCAAGAATATAAACTACAAATAAAAAGTTATCTTAAACAAATAACAGTTAAAACTTGATTAAAATACGGAGAAGCTGGAATAAATAAGAAAAAAAAACGCAGCATCTGCGTCATCTCTCTCTCACTCGCTCTTCCTCTCCTCTTCCATCCTCGATCTTTCCTCGATCTTTTGCGATCGCTCTGTCCAGCTCGCACTTGCACACCTCTACCTATTTACCTGGAAAACAGGTTTACTTCCATCTCTGCGTGTGTTAGTGTTAATGTGTGTTCGTGTAGGTTTCTTGGAAACCTTTTAAGTGATTTTCTTACCTGCTCAAAAATACAACAGCAACAATAAAGTCCGTGTTGCAACTCTAAAGTAAAACAACAACTACGAAATAGTGTGAAGTACAAATGCAATTACAGCTGTGAAAAAGGAGAGGTGGAAAAGGTGAAGCAAAGATAAAGATAAACAAGTGGCAAAAAGGAGTTGAAAGAAATCAACAAGAAGTTGTAATTAAAAGTTAAAGAAACAAATTAATATTATCAAGTTTCGAAGGCTTGATATTGACATAAATCTTTACAAACCCAAAATAAAGTGCCAAATAAAACAAAAACCTTTTTTTATTTGCCGAACCATAAGTAACAGTGAAAAAACCAAACACTTTACTAAAGAAAACAAAATCTGTGCTAGATCTAAAAAAAAATTCTAATCATCTACAACATTCTTAACCTTTTTCAGTTATTCTTCTTCGTTTTTGGATACCCGTTAAAAATCTCATGTGCAATAAATAATAAATATTATATTATTATAAATAAAAAACATTTACCAACGCAATGGAGCGTTGCAACAACAACAACTGCAGAAGCTAGAAGAAGCTAGAAGAGGAAGAAACCTATTGTTTTGCTTCAAAACAACGGATAACCAAAAAAATAAAAAGAAAATCAAGCATAAACACATATAAAACTTTAAGATATAAACAATATGAGGCGAAAGACGGCCATGAAAGGGACGGCGATAGTCGGTAGCGGGAGTGCGAGGAAAGCGGCGCTAAATATTTGGCACTTTTTTCTTATCGGTAAGTTTACTTTGTTTTGCTTGTAGTTTTTATAATGTTATCCCGAAATTCTATTTTTAGTTTCGAATAAAAAAAACAAATGTTATAAGCATTTCATCACATATTCATAAAGATACAAATTTTATGGAAATATTTATTTGATTTTTTATTTAAATTGTCAAATAGCAAACACAATTTGTAGTCTTTTATGGACATTTAGGTCTAATAATCTATGTACCCTATCCCTTGTTTCTCCTTTATTTTTGGCACACGCATATCACAAATCAATTAAAACTTTCGCTTCCTCCTTTGACTTTTCCTGCTTATGACAGCTCCCCGCTTTTCCACCCATTTTCCCCAGCACTTTGCTGTTGTCACCTTGCGACGTCACTTTAGTTTTTTGTTGATCTTTGTTGTTGCAGCTTAACGTCAGCATAAAGTTTTTTATCTGGTACTCAAGCCTCCCCAATTTTCCGCCCGATTTTCCACACCCTCTTCTTTGTTTCACTTACTTTGGCTCCTGTCAATGGGCAGCATTTACTGTTAGCAAGAGCCCCCGATATTGAATCAGAACTTAAAGTACAGTCACTATTCCATAAATTGAACTAGGGATTAAAGTTTTTATTACTAAAATATTAACATATATATTTATATATTTATCACAATGAAGCACCAATTATAAATATCAAATTTTGTTGAGATTTTTGCACTGTAACTCTCATAACTAGAATATCTATAAAGGAAGATAAACCTTTGTGTTGTGTTCACTGTCCCCAAGAAAAGTGGCACAAATGAAAGGTGGAAAGCGGGGAGACATCGTTGGATATAAGGAAACTTTAGTTTGGCACGCTTCAACAAAGTTTTTCCCCTCTCACATATAATACTTTGCTTACAAAATGCTTTTTAATACTTAAAGAACCCCAGTGGAGAAAAATTCAGGGGCTGGGGCTAAATTTAAATGTGAATTATATCCACTCAATCGGCTAAATCGGTCAAGGGAACTAAAAAAAAAAAGGGAAGCAACCTTTATTAATTTGTCTGTGATTAGTTGGGGGTAGTTCCTCTGAGTTTTCCACCCCACCCCCTTGAAAGATATATTGCGCCATTAACTTTATGGCGCTTCCCGCATTTTCTGTTTGTGTTCTGTGTGTGTGCGTAATCATTTAATAAATAAAACGTGTTGATTTGACATCTTAATTGGGCCTTTGACACGCGTTCTTTTTACGCTTTTATAGGAACTACTCGTAAAAGTTAAGTTCGCCCGACTCAAAAAAGTCGCCAGAATCAGAAATCAATGAACTCTCTGTGGAGGTTTTTTGGCCTCAAGCTTCTGGGGAATTGCTCAACTCGGGGGCATTATTAGATTTGATGACAGTGGCCGAGAGGGAATACTTACGGGGGTCAGGGGTTAACTGTTGGCAGTGGCATTAAAAAGACATTTAAAGATTAGCAACGAGAAATGATAAAACTGATGAACTTTTGCGGCTTAGGATGCAAAATTGGGGGGTAATGCGAAACAAGGCAAAATATTAATTTCTATTTGTGATTTTGATATCCAAATTAAGCATATTACCACTCTTCAAAAAACCCTCAGCTATTTAAATAATATATTATATATATCTTTATCAAACCGCGTTTTTCAAACCGCCATTTTCCCCTACCCAATTTCAATTCTTTATTTTTGGGCAGCATTTTTGTTTTTCCCCCCCGAGTCCTTGAATTTCTCAACATTTTTCCTGTTGATCCTTGAAGTGCCTTTCAATTTGGCTGAGTTTTCCTTGGAAAATTCAGTGTATGTGTGTGCAATCAAATGCTTAGGGAGAAAGGCAGGATATTGCTTAAGAAGTGCTCGAACGGTTGTTTGCAACAATTTGTGTGCGTTTTCAGGGGTTTTTCATGTTTATTTCCTTTGCCTTTGGTTTTTATTTTCGTTTGTCTACCTGCTAACTGTCGCCCTTTTCGTTTTTCTCTTTGTTCCATGCCGTTTTGCCTTTGAGTTTTTCCACATTCATTTCATTTCCTGGCTTTTCCAAGTGCCTGGCTCCTAAAACTTCTTGTTCCCCGTCCATTTTCCCGCTTTACTGTACTGTTGGTGTTTTTAGCGCATGAATTATGATTGTGGCTTAGTTTTCTCACTTTTCCGGAGTTGTTATTGTCGTTGTTTTATTTTTCACTGTGCTGTATCCTTTGCCACACACACGCTTTTTCTCCTTTTCTGCGCTGCCCAAAAATATCTGCAACTGCTGCAACTTTGAAATTAAAATAAATTAAACAAATATTTTGTTTGTTTCAAACACTTTTTACGTGCAAAATTCAGCGACGTGTGCGGAAGTGTGTTGCCTCAAAAAAAAGGGGGAAAAGGGGTTGTCGACAAAAAAAGAGACAGGTAAAGTGGAGCAGAAAGAGACGGAGGTTTGCAACAGATGCAGTGGAAATGAGAAGCGCTTTTCCTGCAGAGCAAAATTTATATATTCACAATTTGCATTTGCAAAATCAAAGTTGGATTGCACGGAAAACTGGAAAAGAGATGGCCAGAGGCTTTGGATTCAAAGGGGATTTTGTATACAATAAATTAGTTTGGGTGGCTGGAATTTCAGTGTCTTTTGTGGAAATATTGATGAGCAAAATGTGTGAGGTAAAATAAACAAAAGAAAGGGAAGACTAAAGTTGAAAAATGTCAAGCAATGTCAGCAATTATTGGGAATATTCTTCAAAAGCTGCTACAATGTTTTTCAAAAAGGGTAATTTTCAAAAGGCTATTTAAATTGAGACAAAATGTGTAGAGTTTTTGAAACAAATTGTAGAAAAAGAAACAGAATCAAGAAATAATATAAAGGCCTTGTATCATAAAATAAGAAGAGCACCCAACTAAAGATTTTTATATATGTAAGTTCATCACTCGGTTGAGTGACTTTAAAGAGTTCCTAAAACTTCGTATATGTTCCCTGAAATATCTATCTAACCCCTTTAATCAACTGCAGCCCTGCGAAATCCCTCAAAGTTTTATTTTTGTAGAGTAAAACTAACAAAAATGCAGTACGCATTTTTGTTTTGATGCTTTGGCATATGGAATTTATAACTCGCATGCGGAGAATTTATATCTCTCGGTTCTCGTATATTTGTAGTCATGTTTATGCACTCTTTTTTTGTACTTTGAGGTGGGTGGCGGATTTAAACTCGCAGCTGTTTAAACAACTTCCACATACACGGTCGAAATGCAGCCAGAATTCCTCAACATTTAAATGATGTGGCTCAAACGGCTAACGCGCGCGAGTCGAAACACAGTAAAATAACAAATAAAAATAATAAAAATTCAATAACATTTGCTGACTGATGACGAAGCTAGCGCTCTTTTTTGTTTAGCTGCCAAACGACCTCGTCATTGGATTTAGTTACAGAAAAATTTTCGCCAACATTTGCAGAAAATAAAATATTTTTCTATAGTTTTGTTGGGTCTCACTCTTTTTCTTTTGCTTGCCGTTTTTATCGGTGGTATGTCAATGGTTTTTATAGTTTTTTGTCACACCCCAGAACAGAAGCCAATTAATTTCTTTGCTTTGACGACTCGCAGTGTATGTGAAAAATTAATTTTTATAAATTTATGCATGAGTCGTTGAACGAAAATCGCTTTTGAATATCAATAATTGTTGATTAACACTGCATTTGCATTTCATCTACTGCAGGCTTGCTAAGACTGGCTAGAAGCTTCTGACTCAACAGCTTGTGAATATTAATTGACTAGCATATTATTTTGTATTTTCTATTATTTTTTTGCATTCCAAATGCTTTGTGCGCGATTGAAGTAGCTGGAAAAAACGGCAGGGGTTCGCGCTTGACGTGATGGCATTTCTTGACCAACTCGTCGGCGATTGTCACGCCTGAATTGCTGGGCGAACCTCACCTGAAAATCCCCTCCACCTTTTTCACCTTTGGCTAATTGCGTCGGCTACTGGAATTTGGGTTGGACATTTGGAATTTGTCTTGAAGACATTTTGGATCATTAGCATGGATTGTGTTGTGGGTACTTGATGATGCCAATAGTTTTTGCCAAGCTCTGCTGGATTTCTTTTCGAATTTCTTGATTGAAGAGAAGCTTTTTGCATGTTTTATTGCCTTCAAGCCAGGTTTTTAATGCTCTTCTATTATCCACCGAACATTAAACGTTAATTGTTTTGAATAAAATAAATCTGCGGTTTGAAATGAATTTTGGTTGCTGTACATTTATATAAGCTTCTTTTAGAAGCTTAGTATTTGTTTTTGAATAACTAATAAAATAAAATGTCACAAAAATGTAATATTTAAACTAACTTTTTGCTTTTTAATAAATAAATAGAACACACTAAATTATTATTATTATATCAGTTTAGTACATTTTATTCATTATTCTGTGCTACTGTCTTTAAGACACTTTTTTTGATCGTCCAAGTAGTGGGTTCTTTTGTATGTTTATTTTTTTCGTGTTTTGCGTTACTTATGCTCCCCCTTTTCAGCACTTTTTTTCCATTCGGGTCTTTTTTTTGCCCATGCTGTTTTTATTTATATATATAATTCTTTCTTTAACTGCTTCAACTTTTCTTTGGCTTCTGTTTGTCGATTTCTGCTTTCGGTTCTCCTTTTTTGCCTTTTGTTGGCTTCTTTATTGGGGATTGCTTTTTTGCTTTTTCGCTTTCAAATGAGCCAAAGAGGAAAACATGAAGGGGCAGACTGCTCTAATTTGTATGCGTAACATGTCAAAAATCGTTGTGGTCAATACACTGATTGCTTTTGCATGTATCTTTATCTGGATCCGTATCTGTATCTGTTTTGGGTATCGCTATCCGAGTATCTCAGACTGAACAAACGTATCTGTATCTGCATTTGAGTATCTTTTTTTCCACTCCACTCGCACGTTTCATGTTTCGCTGATAAATTTATGGCTGACTGTTTTTCGCCACTGGTTTTTTTCGTTGATTGGAGTTAGCGGGTTAACTGGACATGGGGCTTTAGGGTGTTAAGGAGAGATTAGGGTTCAGGTTGAAGAAGGTTTGGTGGGAGTTTCTATGCACAAGTTGGTCAAGTCTAGATCAACAGAGATGAGTCTGAATTGAAGAGGGTTTATTTAAGACCTTTTTTTTCTTTTGGAGTTGTAAGGAACTTAAGAAATTAGTGGGATTATATTTCAGCACTCTAAAAAACGAATGTATATTACTAAAATGTAGAAAATTTTGTAATTTTTTAGAAGCTATCAGTTTTTATAGTTCAATTATAATTCTCTTCATTTATAATTTATAAAAATGTTCAATTATAGCTCTATTTTCATTGTTAAATGAGATATAATATTCCAAACTCCTTTTCAAATGCACAATTCATCCGCCTAAATAAATAGATTAATTAGACCTCATCCGAACGTTTCAATTTCGCAGTCAAATCCTAAAGGCACAATCCTTAACCCTCTGCAACCCCCAGACTGGTTAAAACCTCATAATGATCGTTTAGCACCCGAATTTGTTCGAATGGCAGTTGAGCAGGGAAAAGAACAACAACGGCGGCGGTGGAAATGTGTAAAGTTTTCCCAGTGGTTCGGTGGTTCAGTGGCTGCCTGCGGCCCAGCCCTTGCTGGAAAATTGAAGACACCGAAATCAGTGCATCCCTTAACCCACTCTACCACCTAAAAAATATAAAAAAGTAAAATGCAATCCCCCTTTGGTACAATCCAATCCAATCCTATGCTTTTGTTACTTTCGCCGTGTTTCTCAAGCATATCAATTCCCCTTTTTAGGGTTGCGCATCTGTGTGAAAGGAGAAGGGGTGGCAGCAGGGGGTTAAGGTGGATTAGGGGGCTAAGGGGGTGTCGCTTTTCTGTTTCTGTCTGAGAGAAATGCAAAGCAACATTGTAGAAATTACACAAAATGAACTGTGAAAACCTTTTTTTTTGTAAAACGCATTTCGTTTTCAACGTTTAAGTCGTCACACGGGGGTTAAAACCCCCCGCCACCCGCCCCCCGTTTGACACGCCCATTACGAACGAGAAAAGGAATATAAAATTTTACGCTATGCAAAACATTTTTCTAATCAAACATTCCATTTCATTTGTTCAATCGAGGCGAAGAGGGGTAGGATTTATCCTAAGGGTGGCTGTGTTTTAAGGGTTTTTGTCTTTGGCCACAGTTGAAGTTTTAATTTCGTCTCAAGTGTAAAAAACTCATTTGCAATCCGCCTGCCGACTGTCATCGAAATACAAAAAAATATAAAAAACACCCCTCGTAATGCTCATTTGCCCGACAGAAATTAAGATACGATGAAAATATTTGAACAAATAATAAATTCTTAAACTGGAAATTAAAAAAAAAAAATCGGGATATAAATTGCAACCCTTACGAATCGATCAGGCAACCCCCAAACGTGTTTTATTAATTTCACTTTGGACTCGGAATATTTTTATTTTTTTACGCATTGCACAAAATTGATTTCACTACGGAATCAAACAGAAAACACAAACGGAAAGCGGCAAATAAAAAACGGGAATGGAGGAAAAAACCTGCGGGTAAAGTGTAAAAAATTGCATTTGCTTATTTCCATTTTTAATCATTTTGCCAATATTTTTTCTATCCATTGTTTGTCGCTTGCATTTATTGTATAACACTCATTGCACTCTCTGAATCGTTCATCCCAAGCCTCTATTTATTTAAACCTTTTTTTTTTATTATTAAACTTTTTCTATGGGCTTTCGGTTTCGTTGGGGGAAAAATGTGTATTTTTATTGAGTTTCATTGAAGCGCATGAAATGGCAATAAAAGTCTATGAATGGTATAAAAACCCAGCCTACCGCCGCACTTTTCACTTGATAATTTTTGAATTATAAATGGAAATAAAGAGCAATGTGCTTTTAATTAAAAACTTTAAAGTTGTCTTAATCGCCGGGAGGGGAGAGTTCAAGTCGAGGGTTAAATTAATCCACAAGATGCGGAAGAACAGTAAGAAGATGAGCATTTTGGGTGGAGAAAAGTTGCTCCCATAAATTAAAAATGAATTATGAATGCGTTTAATAATTGTTGTTAAGCTGGGTTTAAAGATCAAAATGATTAATGTAAATTATGAGCCGGATAAAATATTAATTGATGTTTATAATAGAAAAGGAAAATAAAAGGCAAGCTTAGATGGCAAATAGACAAGCACATAAATCAAAGGGAATTTATTTACCTCATTTACTAAATTCATCACTAATGCGTAAATTATCTATGCTTATTTTGAAATTTCAAAAATAGTAAAGAATGTTCTTAAATGGATTTGTGCATATTTATTAACATTTTATTTTATTTAAATTTTGATCTTTATATATTTATCATACTTTTTTTTTGAGTCCTTTAAATTTAATTTGCAAAATATTTCTCAACTACCTCAACTGAAGGAATAAGCTTTAAGTATTTATTTCTCTTCGCTAATCACCTGCCAAAAGTGGAAAAGACTTTGACAAATGATGGCCAAACACCCCTCTTTATTTTTATTTCCTTACTTTGCTTGAGTGTGAGGTTCTTAAAAAAAATGAATACCAGAAAAATTACAAATACTATAAAGAAAGCAAATAAAACGCCATGAATTAAATTGACAACGCTGAAGAGGGCGAAAAAAATCAATTTCCAGTGAGATTGTATGCGAAACATTTTTCGGCGCCAATTTGACTTGGTTTTTCCCTCCCCAAAAAATGCCCTCTTTCTTTGTCTGGCAATGAAAATGTGCTTGTAATAATAAGCTAAGGGGGAGTTGGCTTTGCGGCTATAGAAAGCTAAATTCAAGGACAAACAAACAAAAAGTGAAGTCAAACAGTTTCGCTTCTTGTTCTTTACTATAACCTCTGTTCTTGGCTGACTTTCTTTTGCTTTTCGGGCTGGCAAACATTTTTCCCTTCAGGCTCGAACGCGGGCATAACTCGGCTTAGATGTTCTAGGTTGTATTTCCATGCCCTCTTGTTTCGTTTAAGTAATTTTCATTACACTTACCTCAAGGCTGAAAGAAAAACACTCAAAATAAAAAAAATTGCTATTAAATACAAATTTTATAAAAAGCTAAAAAAAAATATATATATATATATATTTGAATATATTTGCCTGTCTTTTTTTAATGTGCATAATAATATGGCCTTGGTTTTCCAAGTGTATGGCAACCCAAAACCCTGCAAAATGTTCTAGCAGTCTGAATAAATTTCGTAATGGTTTGGGATAGGGAATTTCAGTTTCTCCAAAGGCAGCAATAAATTTTAAAGACGCCTCCAGGGCAATTTTAAAGCCTAATTTCCATTTTTGAGAGGGGAAAGGTAGGAAAAGAAGGTAAAGGCAGGTGAAATTGCAGGGAAACGAGAGTAGGTGTTGTGCGGCAGGTCTAATCTAAGTTGAAAAACTTTTGCCTACCTTGGGGTAGTCAAAGTCTCAGAAATGGAGAGGAACTACTTTGCGTAATTATGTCAATTGCCATTAGGGAAATGTGTGTGTGGGGGGAAAATACCCTTAAACCACCCATTTAAGCACCCTACTCTGGCAGTCATCGATACATGTTGGCCCCTTTTCATTTTCCCGCCCTTCGGCACTTTCCTGTCTGTGTGTTTGTCCTTTGATTTCCCTCTACCCGAGACATTTGTCTTTGTCCGCTTTTTGGAATGGAAAAGCGGAAGGGGGGTTAAATGTGCCTGCTAACCAGCATAATCCTTAACACTTCAAGGACGAAGAGAGTGAGGCGAAATCGCTGTTGCGTGCCCCAAAGACATTCCAGGCAAAATACGCTTAAATAGTGCCACAAAATCAATCAAAAGTCAGTTTACGATAGCAGAGGGTTAAATGGCAAGAGGGTTGCCTTTGCCGGCTGCCAATGGTGGTGGCTTAAACAGGAGGGAGAAACATGCCACCAAAACGTTTGTCATTAATTTTGCACATAATTGAAAATTGATTACACAAGCGCTCAAAAAATATCAAAAAAGATGGCGCGAAAATATCCACTAAATTAAAAAATTAAATCTACCTTTAAGCATAACACTTTTTTCTGGCCGCAAAAGCTTATTAAATATGAATTAATTTCAATTAATTTGTCATTTGTGAAAGGTGGTGTGGCTTCACTATCTACTTGTATAAGCACCTTAATGGTATAATGATTGTAAAAGGGTATTTAACTTAAAAGTTATAAAATCCTTGTATTTAGCTGTACCAAAACTATTAAATATCTTAAAATCATATTATAAAATTAATATTATTTGTATATTATTGTTGTTACCATGTAAACCCATTTTGAAATATTTCTACGGTATTAAACTTGTCGACTTTGCCCCTAGGGCACATCTTCTGTTAACTTTCATAAATGAAATGCATTTTAATTAATTTTGCAGAATTTGATGTGTTTGTCAGAGTCTGTGAATGTCCTTCAACTCACCCATTCAGCCCACTTTGTTGTGTTTGTCAATGTTTACATAAATATTTAATAGACCAGATAAATTTCAATGAATTGACTTTGCAACAGACACTTTAGCCTTTTTAATGCCAGACATAAGCAAATTAATTTATTTATTTGCCAAGATAAAAGTTTTACCTTGTTTGTTGGCAAATTATTTATAAATTAAACATGTTACAGTGATATTTTGCCTTTTATTTGCGTTCAATGTGTGTTTATCTTGTTTGTTTAATTAGAACTAAAAGTATATTGAAAGTGCGTCCGTTTTTTGCGAGCACAGAGAATAATTTAATTATGCCAGCTGAAAATGGCTAAATGAAAATATTTCGAAATTATTCATACAAATTTCCTTTACGGTGTTTGAATCTTTATTTTTTTGCGCAAATTTAAACTGGCAAAGCCAAAAATTATCCGCACTTTGTATCCACAAAATAATTGGCAAAAGCTTTAAAATTTGTGTGAATAATTAATGAACATTCAATGCACATCCAATAAAAATGGTGAAAGTATTCATAAAATGAAAAATTTAAATGGCAATTGGATTTTTTTTTAACTTTAACTAACAAAACTAATGAATTGTTTCATAATGCTTAAATAATTTGCTTAAAATATTTAGTTCTTAATTAAATTTTGTAAGAATTCAACAGCCATAAAGCCGTCTTCCTCGTAAATTTGCAAGTTCTCAGCCACAAACAAAAAACTGGAAACAATTTGGAGGTTTTATTATTTTTTCATTTGTCCTTTTTACAGCAATGCGTAAAAAAATATTGCAGTAGAATGCTAATTAATTCATTGTTGGTAGATTTTTATGCCCCCAGCGACAAGAGGGACATAAAAAGCGCAAAAACTTTACACTCTTGGCCAGTGAAATAATAAATAAACTGCGATATTTGGTATTCTTTACTATTGTTGATTAGCGGAATGTATAAATGCTTAAACAATTTAGCTCTCCAAGCAATTGCGTTGACGTGCCTCACCTTCTAATTATACATGTGGCCCACATTTCAGCTATTTCAGCCTGTCTTAGTTCGTTACAAATTTCAAATGAACCCGAACTCTGGGAGAGAAAGCAAACAATAAACAAAAGCATAAAATTGTCGGTGTAAATGGGGTTTATTACAGCACACAAGCACGAAGGGGGAGAACCTGTATAGAAGTGCAGCTGTCCAAGCAGAAAAGCGGGAAAAGGTGTGAAAATTAAGGGCAGCACCTGGAGAAAATATTGTAAATGATTAATAAACGAGCACAAAAGTTGATATGATATGATCAAGATTTTGAGTATAATTTAGGATAAAATAACAATAAGAAACGAAAGAAATCGAACATGTTTAGTATTTTTATTGTTTCTTTAATCACTTTTGAGTATAGTTATAAAATCTTGTCACTTTGGCTTGGTCCCTAAACTTACTAAGCTGACTTGGCAACTTGAAAATTTAAGTTTATTTCAATTTTAATGATTTCTTTATAAACTCTGCAAATAATTTAACCAATAAAGTACCAATTCATTGGCCACATGTTGCCCCACTTAAAAAGGCAAGTACAGTCTTAACAGTATTCTTGCTTTAGCAGCAACACACACACTGTAATCTTCAAAGGTAACGAACACTGTACGTGACTTGCGCTTAATTTATAACTGTAAAAAGAATGTCACAAGCAGAGAAATAAATAAAATAAAAGAACATACAAGAAGTGTTGTAAGAAGTGGCTCAGAATCAGTGGGAAAACGGTAGTTGTTGCTGGTTTTGCTTAGTCAGTTTATGTTTATCACCGAAGCATTGCGGGAAGATTGAGAAGAACGAGAAGACTGAAGACTGGAAGACTGGAAGACTCTCTTTTCCGCCCTGTGACACTTAAAAACTCATTAGCAAACGAAAAAATAAGCGCAAGAATTGGGAAAACAGAAAAACAAACAATAATAAGGAAACAGAATTCAGCAAAATTGTCAACTTGTTGCGCCAGCCACGCCCACACAAACACAAATGGGGAAACATATCCAATCAAAACGCCTATAAACCGCAAAAAAGCAACAAAAAAACGAGAAGTGGGAAAAAGAAAACTAAACACAAAGTGGCAAAAAGCCTTCCAGCAGCTGCCTAAAACAGTTGGCCAACAGTTTAGTAAGCTTAGTTCTCTACCTCTTGATTTTAGTACACTTTTTCAGGGGTATATTAGAAAAAAAGGAATTTTAAGTAACAAATCCTTAAAACTAAAACGTCGTTATGTTTTGTTTGCTTTCGTAAATGTCTTTTACCTGATGATATAAATATATAAACAGGGTGTTTTTGTATAATCTTTAAAATCGTAATTCGATATCTAAAATATCGCTATAAATTTGTGACATTCGTAAATGTCTTATTTCTGATAATAAATCTTAAATCATAAAAATCATAAAAACTTACAAAACAGATTTATGATTTAATGCAATCTTAGACTTTAAAGGGTATTAAAAAATTCGCTTATAATTTCCAATGGAATTGTGTGTCAGTCTCTGCTGTTTGAGTGCCACCCATGCTAAATCCACTTGTCAAATGCAGGCGCACAAACAGCGAGGGGAAAATTTGGGGGGTTGGGATGAGGGTGGAAATTCTGTGGGCTCCAGCTGGGAAACTGGACAGAGAAGATCAGAGAATTGAGTGCGGAGAAAGGAGCCGGAGATGGAGATGCGCCGCTGACATCTCCGCCTTAAGAGTGTCAAAACAAAACTATTTATTTCCCTCACTCGCTGCGACAAAGACAAAGAGAGCCGCTGTCCCTTTCCCCCATCCCCCCACCACTTTCTTCCCCTCGTTGCATTTCTTTTTAAATTGCGGCGACATTGAAATTAAATTGTCTGTGTGCAGTCACGAAAAAAAAATGAGGGGGAAGTTGAGCATTAACAAATGGCAGTGCGGCAATGAAGAATTATTTAAAGACTCGGCCAGATCTTATCTAAATTGTCAACTTTGCTATTTTTGTGTACTTTAAAAAATGCGGATTTCGGCAATAAAATGTGTTGCCATGTTGTGAAATTTATTGTGTAATATTTATTTATTAAATTTTTTTGGTAGCCCAAGTCATAAAATAAAGGGTATTCTAATTTTGGTAGTACCTTTTTAAGTCTTTTTTAAGAAGACGTTTTTTTTTCAAATGCAAAAGTAGAAAATCCAGAAAAAAGTCAACCAGCACCAACTTGCAACTAGCAACATGCAACTTGTGTTGCTGCCGCTTACTTTAAGTGGCTTTTCTGCTGCTGTGGCAAAATAACTGGAAAAACCATCTGTGGGCGGTGGCTGGTGGGTGGTTATATTAGCAGGGGGATTCACATGCGAGGGTGAGAGAGAGAAAGAGAGAAAGGGAGAAGAAGCATGAATGAGAAACAGCAAAATTGACAAGCGCAACATTGAAATTGCTACAATGACAAACTGCAATGTGGCACAGGCGGTGCGAAAGAGAGAGGGGCTGTGATGCAAGGGGGGAAAAGAAAGGGGAGATGCACTGCCACTTGACAGAGACGAATGGCGAAAGGGAGAGGGGAATAGTGGGTGCGAGGGAGAGGCAAGAAGTGCTCCACGTGCGTCTCTGCTACACAGACATTTAAATATAAACCGGAGATTGCCGCAGATGCTACTGGTGCACTTCAAAAAAAAATCGAAACATTTCATTTTATACATTTTTCTTAAAACCAAACTTGAATTTTAAGTAATATAAATTATTTTAAATTTATATTTACGTTATATAATCATAGAAAAGTAAAACAGTTAGTGCATATTTTGATATTCAAATGATATTCAATTATAATATTATTTAATTCTTCATAAGTAACAAATTTTAAAATTTTTAAAAATTTGTCCAGTGTTTACAAAGGGAATTGAAAAATCTACACCAAGTTGATGAGTTGGGTGGGGGCGGAAGAAAAGGGCGGGGCATCTCTCTGAGTAGGTGGCAGGGCATGTTTAATTAATGCAATGTAAATAAGAAAAGCGGGGGGAAGACGCCAGAGGAAACCAACTAAATTGATTGAGGAATGTACCGCAGAGCGAAGGGAAAATGCATCCACACCCCCATGCCTTCCTGTTGCATTGTTTTCCTGGCTATTTATAAAGTTCCGCCCGTAGATCGAGCTAAAATTGCTGGTAAATTGTTTTTCGGTGTTTTACGTTCGAAAATTTACGGGGCCTGAAAGACAGTTCCCATAATTGATGTGGGTTCCATACTCAAGATTAAGCTTTAGTCTAAGATACACATACATATCTGGTCTAAACGTGTGTGATTATAATTAATGCAGAAACATCGATTATTTCTAGAGAGATAATTGCGCTGACATCATAATTATTCATTCAGTCTTGGCATTTCGAATAAACTTAATACGAAGTAAGGGAAATAAATCAGAAATTCAATGATGATGTATAGGATAAATTGGCAATAAATACTAGCATACAAATGCCACGTATGCTTATATATTCAAAAGGTCAAACTTAACAAAATGTTTTCAGATGTTTATACCCTTGCAGAGGGTATTATAATTTCAGTCAGAAGTTTGCAACGCAGTGAAGGAGACGTTTCCGACCCTATAAAGTATATATATTCTTGATCAGCATCACTAGGAGAGTCGATCTAGCCATGTCCGTCTGTCCGTCTGTCCGTCTGTCCGTCTGTCCGTCTGTCCGTCTGTCCGTCCGTTTATATGCAAACTAGTCTCTCAGTTTTAAAGCTATCTGCATGAAACTTTCCCAAAAGTTGTCTTTCTATTGCAGGTAGTATATAAGTCGGAACGAGCCGGATCGGACGACTATAGCATATAGCTCCCATAGGAACAATCGGAAAAATAAATGAAAAAAAATTATAACTTTGCTGTTTTTTAATTTTTTGTTTAGTTCTTCGACATATAGTAATGGTAAAATATTTCCGATTTACGGTTTAAATTTCATCAAAATCGGACGACTATAGCATATAGCTCCCATAGGAACAATCGGAAAAATAAATGAAAAAAAATTATAACTTTGCTGATTTTTAATTTTTTGTTTAGTTCTTCGAGATATAGTAATGGTTTAATATTTCAGAATAACGGTTTTAATTTCATCAAAATCGGACGACTATAGCATATAGCTCCAATAGGAACAATCGGAAAAATAAATGAAAAAAAATTATAACTTTTCTGTTTTTTAATTTTTTGTTTAGTTCTTCGACATATAGCAATGTTTAATTATTTCAGAATTATGGTATAAATTTTATCAAAATCGGACGTCTATAGCATATAGCTCCCATAGAAATAATAAAAATATATAAAATAACTATCTAATAATTGAGCTGCAAATCATCATAGTTTCATTGTTTTTTTTTAGCACATACTCAAGTAAATCATAATTTAAATGTTTTCAAAAGTATTTAATTAATGCAATAGCTGCAAGGGTATATGAACTTCGGCTTGCCGAAGTTTGCTTTCCTTCTTGTTTTACTTAATATTGTTTCGTATTTTATATAATAATATACATTTTTAATGACCTTTTTTCAAGCTTCATTTTGTCACCCTTCACTTTCCTTATTTATATAAATATACTTTTTATTCGCAACTAATTAAGGATTAAATAATCGTATTTCTCACATGCATTAACTAATTATTTATTATTTTCTATCTCTTTTTAGGTAAGTTCACTGAATGATGTGAAATGAACATAAAAAGCAAAAAAGACTTTTTCGTTGTAAGTTTTTCCATTTCATTTTGTTTAATTAACAATACTTTTTCAAGATTTATGAATTATTTTCACAAACAAAAAAAAGAAAGTGCCAACTAAAATAACTGAATAGGAGCACAGAAATAACTAAACAACTAAAAATATTTCTCACAAAAGCGAAAAAGTAAAAGTTGTCTCTTTTTCTCTTAGCTAAGTAGCTTTCAGCAGCTGCTCCAAATGTAATTGTAATTGGCAGAAAAAAAAGAGACAGAAAAACATAAATAAATCCTAATCAAGTGTAACCAAAAGAGGAAAAGAGGAGTAAATCAGATTATGGCGTAGCAAAAAAATTAGTTTCTTTTTTTCTCGCTCGCCTGCTTTATAAACGAAGGCAACCAGACATCAATCTCCTCATCTTCGTCACATGCGTAAAGCTCATTTCATTCATGACAAAAAACCCCCCTTTTGCTCTACTTCTCCCTTGAAAACAAGCTATCTTCGAGTTCAAATTTCGAAATTCGAAACGCTGCAAAAGGAGAGCTGTAAAAGAGATAGAGCTGAAGTTTGGTATCGGTTTCATCTCAGTACAGTGGCCATCATTGATATGAGTCTGGACCCCCCTTTGCGACCCCTTTTAACCCTCCTCATCCCTGCCCTCGAATCAATGATGCGCAATAATTAGCGCAGCTATCGTTCGTTTCTGGAAGTTTACACGATCTTCTCTCTGGGTTTTTCCTTTTTGCAACCCCACCACCACTATCCCCCTGAATTTCCCCCTTTGACGTCTTTCAAATCACAAACAGATGCATCCAGTGCGTTTTCCCCCCTGCTGCTGCATTCGGAAAATAAGCAATGATTTTTTCTGCTTTTCTCTGTTTCGTAGAATATTTGCAAATGTGCCAAGCTGGGAAAATTCTTTTAGCTAATTAATTAATGGTTAAAAAAAGAAAATTAGTTTATAAACAAAATAATACAAAGAAAATAACCAAACTAACTGTACGTATTATGTTAATTAAAATAAATTTAAACGCCTTTTCAGTTGGTTGTATTTTTTCGTTAGGCATATTGTTATGACCAAGTAAAATATACATTTTATATAATATAAATAATTCCTTATATTGTAACTTTGCTGTCTTTAAGACTCCAGCGATTTTTATTGTTTGTTTACGTAGTTAAATTTAATGAAACATACTTGATGTGGGTAAACAAATTTATTTTTTAAGTGATATGAACCTATTTTGACAATACGTTTCAACGATTTTGTCTACCCAAAAAAGTCCTTAGAAATCTAATTTAATTTTCCATTCGAATTTCAATCAGAAGTTTAGCCCCCAGAAACTGCTCTGCAAATCACAAAATGGCAATGCACTCTGCTCAATGCCCCATTACCACCCCCATGTTTTCTCTTCTGTTTTGCAACACGCACCAAATTCGCGCATAAACAATTGACCCCCCCACCCTCTATTGGAAAATTCGCCCATCCCCGCCCATGTGTGTTTTCCCTTTTGGGCGACCAACTAACCGCAAATGTACAGGCAATAAAATGGCTCATCTGTCGGCCATCCGGTGCCATGGCTGGCATTTCGCGATGTCCTTGCTGTGCCACGCCCATTGCAGTCCCTCAACCCCCCTTTCTAACGCCCCTTTTTGCGCCTTTCGTTGCATGTTTGCCAAAAGCCAAGCATCATCATAATAATTATGGGAAAAATCGTCGCTGTGAATGGACAGGACACATGTAGATTTTAGGGTGGTGGGTGATAAAAGGAGGGGGTGGTGGTGCGTGGGTGTTAAGTGGGCCAAAAGGATGTCCCTTCAAAATGGCTGCCAAAATTCGATGCTCTCTCGAAGCAAAGTGGGTGGTTTTGTTGGAGGAGCTAGCTGATGAGAGGGCCCCCGCCAACCACATACAAAACCACAATTTCATACGAATTTTCACAAGAACCACGCCCACTCCGCTTCACCACCCACTTTTTAGCCCTTTCACTTTTATTTGTCGGCCCCATTTTTGCATTTTTCGGAATGCGTGTCGCGTAAAATTTTCTTTCTGCTGCTGCACATTTAGTTTTTTTTGGATGTCGTGTTTTCGGTGACTGCCAATTTTGCCTACCACGCCCCCTTTTCCCGCACTTTCCCAAGCAAACACAACAAATGTGACATGCATGCTTTGGCCATCCGAAAATTGAGTGGAAAAAGAGGGTGACGCGCAATAAAAAGTGCATCACGTTTTCTTTTACCTTCCATTTTTTTTAATGGACTTTGTTTTGGTCGTTTATTATTTTTGCAACATATCCTTGATAGTTTACAATTTGTTCAAAAAAATGTTTATACGGTTACATTTTTAAAGGAATGTATTTTTAAAAAAATCTAAACATTCAAATTTACAAGTCTTGACATTTAAAAGTCATTACTTAAATATCGTGTCTTATCATTTTTCTTATCACCTTTTTAGTTGCATTTTTTGCTGCAGTGCATTTGTCAAAAGATTTCACTTCACCTGCATTGTTGGTTTAAGATAAGAAAATGCTTTTAAAATGTTGTTTTCCCACACGCACTAAAAAAAAAGAGGTGAACCCAAAAGACTGTGGAAATAAAGAAGTCGAGCCAAAAGTTGATAGAAATCTTTTGACTGTGTGTTTTTTTCTCTTTCACACGATGTTTCCTCTTATTGTGTACAAATGTCATTTGGTCTTTTCCTCTCTATCTGGATATTTGTCTCTCTTTCTAAATATTTTCCTATCTCTTCTACCTCACAAACAATGCAACAATGCTGAGTAGAATTTTCCTTCTAAGCTGCTAAAGTTTTTCCTACTTTTCTAATCTTGGGGCCAAGTGCATTTTGTGTGACGCCATCTCTTTTATTCCCCATCTACCCGTCTCTTTCGGCGTGTGAGTAACTGCCAGCAGTTTGGCACACAAACACAATTACAACGATCACGACACACAATTTTATAAATAAAAAACCTCAAAAATCCAAGAAAAAAAAAATAAAAAAAAATAAAAATCAAGAGATACGATTTCTGTTTGCAACCAGCAAAAATTGAGTTTTGAGCTCAGTTTATCAAATTGCAACCATAAAGAACTGAATGCAATAAGCACAGATTGTAAGAAAACAACATTAAATAAAGTGGAAATAAAGTGGCGATCAAAATAATCAAACTTGCAATAGCAGCTGCTTTAATTTTGATTTATTTTGTGAATAAATGTATAGTATCTTAAGTGTCTGACTTGTTGGTTTTTTAAAAACATCAACATATCTATATAGTTTTAGAAGATGATTTTTTGATAAATTACATTTATTTTTACAATTGAAAATGTCACACCTTTTTGTTACTACTCAAGTAAGCCCAAAAAACTTTATTTTTAATCATCCATATTCTTTGGCTTAGTCAAGCGTTTCTCTTGACTCCACCCAAGAAACTACTTACAATCTTACGGAAGCTACCGAAAAATAATAAAAATGAAACAAAAAAATATTTGGTGGCTTAGTCAGCCGCCTATTTTGACCAACTTTAGATGGCACACATAATAATATTATAGTTTATAATTATAAAACCAAACGAGCCGACATTTCCGCTTATTGTGAGTCACAAAATTGCGAAATGACCAGAAAGAAACTTTCTGTTTAAACAGTTGGCTTTAAAGACGCTCTTAATGAGTCACGTTTGTTGTGAAACGAAAAAAACCCTTTTGAGTATTATTTAACTTTTGATTAAATCAAAAAAAAAGTGTGTTAAAAATTGCTAGAACTTATTAGAGCTCTTTAAGATGATGGCGCGGGTGCTGGAAAAATCATGTCAAGTCGGAAAATTCGTTCAGGTGGGCGTTCGAAGTGTTCGTCTGCCAAAGAAAAGAAAAAAACTTTTTCACGCTTTTCACGTCGTGCATAATAAGAGGAAAATGGGATGTTGAATTGGGGGAGGTGGTGGGCGTGGAAAATCTGGAAGAGGAAACCCATCTGCGTGTGTGTGCAGGAGAGAATGAGATAGGGAGAGTCGACACGAGTGCATTCAAATATTAAAAAACACCTCAGGATAGCGCATGCTGAAGAGATGGGAGATGGTGGGGTAAATGGGCGGAAAAGCGGGGGGTTTGTCAACTCGAACGCGTGAAAAACAGGCGTGGCACTTAGCCAAAATTAACTAAAGTTAAGTTCGCCACTTTTGTTGCTGAAAAACAGCAACTGATGACAGTTGAAAGGCGGCAAAAGCTACAAAAGCGCTGCTGGACACAGGGAAAATGCGGAGAAAAACCCCTGTAAGCAAACTCTACCTCTACCCTACTCATTTTCCACTATTTTCCCTGGACACTTTTGCCCCCAACACTCTCTGTCACCATTTCCATTTGCCAAAGTGAAAAATAATTAAAAAGGCGTTAAAAATGGCAACAAACTAAGCGGTGGGAAAGCGAAGGAAAATCCGGGCGAGAAAAACGGACCAAGGACCAAGACATCCTGCGAAAGGAAACCCTTTCTGGCCCCAGCCGTTTAGGGATGACACTTTAAATCATTTTGGTGTTGGCCCAGGATATTTTAATTATTAAATGCAAAGGATCCGCAGGATTTGCCAGGATGCCACACGAGAAAATGGTGCAACAAACACAACAACAACCAGAGAGGAAAACGGACGCCACGCGTGGAAACTGCCTGCGGTGCCTCCATCCATCTCATCCAAAGGAAAAGCAAAATTAGAGCAAAGGCAGGTGGAGAAAAGGAAAAGCGTGAGTAGATAGTAGAAAACTCTCCTGCTGCGAAATCACAGGTGCAGAGAGATTGTTTGCCATTCAGACCATTCAGGAAGTATTTAGAGCAGCCAAATGCAAAGCTAGAAGAAGGCAAAAATAAAGCAGCAAAGTTCGGAAAGATATACGAAGATGATGAATAAACCGAATATAAATAGCAAAATATTATTAACTTAATATTTTAACACTTATTAAAAAAGAAAATTAAGGGCTATAATATGTCGTTACAAAAAACAGCAATAATCTTATCATATTGTTGAATTTGGTTTTTAATAGTAACACTCTGTTAGAAAATTAGAAGGTAAAAATAAAGCAGAAAAGGTTAAAAAACTAAAGAATATGAATTAACCAAATTTAACCACAAATTTGTATTTATTTTATATAACGTTGTTGATTTTTATTTTAAATAGTAAAAGGTTACTTTAAAATGTAAATGGTTTGTTTTACGTATAAAAATCTTAAATTAAATTCATTAGCATGGCTTCTTGAGCGTATACCTTTTCTACCATCTCTTCAAAAAGTGTCTATGGATAAAATAGTACCCTTTTCCCCCCCAATTACCGGGAAGAAAAACTGAAAAGCAAGCGTAGTGAAAGCGAGAAAATCTAAGCGCAAATGGAGCGACAAGGATGTTGAGCCAAGGATAAGCAGCAAGATGAAGCCTGGGGCCTCAAAACTGAAGAACAAGATGGGGAAAAGCTGGGGAAAATCGTGGGGGAAAATTCCAGGTAGCCCAAGGATTTGTTGGGTGCCATAACAAAGTGTCTGCCTCTCACTCAAGTATCCCCTTCGCTTTGCCTTGGCTTTTCCTTGTTTTTTTTTTTGTTTTCCTTGTGGGAAACTGATGGACACGAGACAACGGAGGACACAGCCACATCATTTTCTAATTTGTCACTAATTCCCCGGGCAAGTCGCCGCTTCAAAATAAATTCTCCCATAAATTATATATTTATATTTTCATTTCTTTCGGGGGACTTTAAGGCGCAATTAGCATTAGCCTCGCACTGGGAATTCTTGGATATTCTTTTTTGGCCTTTTGTCTCTGTGTGACCCATCAAATGCCTATCAGCAGCAGGTCAGAATCGGAATTGCCTGAATTTACATAATTCTATAAAATTCCCATTAGAGTCAGTCGATGACCAAAAATATCTCGTGGAGCCATAAAATGACTAATTAACTTTAAGCGTCTATGAGCTCTTTTTTTTCCTTTTTCTTTTTCTTTTTCCATTTTTCTCTTTTTGGTTGCCTCGTTCGACTTCTTTTGTTAATGATGATTTCGGTTACACCTGCTCTTTGGTTTGCATATATGAGATGTGAGCCGTAAATATCAAATTTGAGACATTGGCTTATTATCTGGCGGTTTCATAATCGCTGAAAACCCGTCCCCCAAACAAAACAAAAGGCAAGCTTTGTGTCTATAACAGAAATATCAAACACGACGAAGATTTTAATGCCCTAGACAATAAAAACTTCAACACAATATAACAACAGAAAATATGACATAAGAAAATCAAAACAAGATGACACAAGAAGGTATTTTAAACATATACTAAAAAGTTGTTGAACTTAATATTTTTCCAAACAATACATATACATGTTTTTATAAAATCTTGCAACTAAACAGCTGTTCAATGACTTTAAACCTCTTTCAAATTTTATACTACCCCTCGTATTGAAGTACCATTAAAATATAAAATATCATCTTTGAGTTTAAGCCACACACATACGACTACTTCTCATGCATTTTTCCGGTTATTTTTTCGTGTGTGTAAGATGAAACGTCATAAAAAAGACATAGTAAAAAAAATAAAGAAAAAAATACAAAAAGTGGAGAAATAATAACGCTGAGTGAGGCAATGGGTTGCCATGAGTTGTGACGGCTTTCAGACATCTTCTCTGATGGTTTTTGATGGTGGCATACGGAATATCAGGCACCGAGCGACCAAATAAAACCGCACACACATACCCATAAGAAACAAATTAGAAACGGGCTATTAAAAGTGGAGTGGGATGCAGGAGCCTGGGGGCAAAATTATAGAAGATGATTATGATGGATTAATCGATGGATGAATTTTCAATTGAATGGCCAAGTTAAAAGTAGCAAGCATTTGGGCAACATGTGGAAAAATGTCAAGCATTACACTTAAGATTTAAATTTAACTTTATGGAGACTTTTATATAAATCATGAAATCCATAAATTCCTTTTTATTTAAGAATAAATCTAAAATAGTTAGTAAAACTTTTTTACCCCAGTCGGTATTCCTTCCTTTAGAAAGTTTGTATTTACCCTTTTAAGTTTATTTGTTTTTTTATTTTTCTCCAATTTCAACTATCCCAATTTTTGATTAAATTTGATTGTTGCTGGCTTTTGTGTTGCCCGGTTCCTCTGTATTTTTTTAACTTCTAATTTGATTTTCGAAAGGTTATCGTGCTCTTTCGGCCTTCTTTTAGTTATTTTTTTTTGTTTTTTTTTTGATTATTTTTCTTTATTTGTTGTAGGTGTGGAGAGATGCTGGTTCTTCTTCAGCTTCTATATTTTCGTTGCTGTTGTTGTTGAACTATGCAAATGACTTTATCGCTTCCTATCATGCTCTTCTCTTTTTCTCGCTTTTTGGTCGTTCCTTTACCTCTTGGCTTTCAGTTCTATAGTATTCTCCAAGAGATTTATAGACGACCAAAAGACAAAAAGGAGCAATAAAAACAACAACAATGGGTTCAACAACAGATACAACAACAGCAACACACTAAGAAAAAAGTTTTTATGATAATTCCATTTTCCTTTGAAATATGGAACTGATATAAGTTTATACATATGTCAAAGCTTGCATAAATATATATTTAAAATAATTTGTAATTTAATAATCGGTTGTCATATTAATTTTTTCACAATTATTTTACAATTATTTTTGGTACATATAATTTTTCTCTGTGTACCACAAACATGCTTCATGACATGACTTTTTGTTAGGTCTTCCTCTTTTACCTACCTGTTTCCAGCTGCCTCTGCTTCTTGAACCCCAAACTCTCTTTTTTTATTTATGTTTGCTCGCATCGTGATCTTCCTCTTCTCCAGCTGCTGCTTCTGCTGCTGCTGCTGCTTCTTCCTCATCTGTTGGCATTTCGTTGACCTAAAAAACGTTCAAGCCAAAGAAAAAAACGAATACAAACCAACAAATTGTTAAAAAAAATGCCAGCGAAGGAGACAAACATAAATTGTTGTTGCTGCTGTTGCTGCTGCTGCTGCTGCTTGTCGCCGGCGTTTATTAAGATTCGTTGATGATGCAGCACAGCAGCAGCAACACTACAACATTGCAGCCCAGCAGCAATACTAAAAAACTCAGCAGCAACATCTGAGGCAGTTGCATTTTTCGTTGCAGCTTTCTTACCTGTTTTTTTTTTTTTTTTGTTATTTCGTAATTTAACATAAAAAGGAGCAGCTGCTTCCCTTAAAGTTATTTAAAGTGTGGTACGTACCCACTTTTATATATCTCCTTTTTGTTCCCGTTTCGGCCTTCAATCTCAGCTTTAAAGTGCCAATCTTAAGTGTAATTAAGTTTTTTTTTATATATGCTGCTCTGGCAAAAACATCTGCCTGTGGAATTTTTCGCTTCAGTTTTAGGATGGGGCTCATAAGTGGTGAAGTAGGGGAAGACAAGGGGTAATGAAGGAGGGGATAGGTGGTGAAGAAGGGGTGGCGAAGGGTATGAAACCGATGAAGAAGGGCTTAAACAAGAAAAAAACGGGCAGTATAGGATACACCCTTCCAGGAACTCTTTTAATCATCTTCATCGTCAGCATCATTATTTGTTTGTGTTTTTAAAAACTTAGCTGGGTGCTGCCAAATATTTGCGTGCTGCATTGTTATTGGGGCTTTCGCGACTTCCGAGTATCGGTATCTGAGGAAAAAAATATGATAAATAACCATAGAAGACAAGGAAACCAAGAAACTGGAAAGAAAAGTATATCTTAAAGACTTTAAAAGGGTTATAAGAAATGTGAAGGATGTAATGTAAGTTTAATTGGTATTTTAAACTTCGAAATGATATTAAAAATTTAACAATTGATAATCTCATTTAATGTTATGTATATTTTGTTGACTAATTTAATTAATTAATTAATTAATAATAATATGGAATAATACTCTTGTTGACTTATAAATTCCAGGGTATTTAAATCTACTTAGTTGACCAATTATATAGTTGCTCTTGATGGGTTTTAAGTTTTCCGTTTATTTTGGAACCTTTACAACCTATGCCCAATTTACTTTAATTAATTCAACATATCCAAAAACCTGTTCAAACAATTTCCACTGCCCTTCCTCTCTCTTTTTTCTTCTCAGCTGCCTGAAGAAAAAAAACATCTGCCCCTTTTTGTAGTTATTGTTGTTCTTTATTGCCGCTTCTGTTTGGGATTCCTCATTTCGTTTTAGGCTCTCCAAAATTTAGCTAGGCCATCCATCCCATCCCAAACATTTCCCATCCCACCTTTCCCAAAATCTCTCTGTCGTGTTTCTCGAAAACGTGTGCTGCCGCTGCCCTTTTTTCGAAATTTAATTTTGATTTTAATTTGATTTCGGCTCCTCTTTCTTGATTGGGTTTGTTTTGTTCTTTCCTCTATCTGCCGGAAATTGTTTTTTAATTGCCAGGCGAGAGGGGATAGGGTGAAAATCTGAAATGATTTGTGGTCTAGAGTTGCATATAAATATTTATTGCGACTAGGAGGGATAGGATCGTCATCGTTATCAACAATTTGCACTTGCTGTTGCAGTTAGCAGTTTTCTCTGTGGACTCCCTCCTTCTGTTGATTTCTTTGTTCCAGTTTATCAACTTTTGTCATCGCCAAACAGACACCGCAGTCCAAAAGAATATGTGCGCAGATGCTTCTCTTTTTCTTTTTTTTTTATATACTTGAGTCGGTTCCCTATTCTTTTTGTTGAGTTTTCCCTGGGGTTCGCATCGAACATTCTATGGTCTTAGGTGACTGGTAATCTTTTTGTTCTCTATACAGAGAGAGAAAAAGTGAAAAAAAAATTTGAATAATTAAAAAAAAAACCTGAGGTTGTTTAAAATTTAAAAAAAAGAATTTAAATACAAATAATTGTTTTTTAACAACTTAACTTTAATTTTTCTCCAAGTCTCCGGCTTCTTACTTAAAAATATATAACAACTTCTAAACAAAAAAGTTTCAAAAAGTTATGAAAAATTGTGGGCAAGCCATTAAATAAATTATTGAATACAAACAGTAAACTAACAGTAAGTTAACTACTTTAAGTTTTCTCCAAGTGCCTTATTTGCATCGAAAATTTCTTTTGTGGCTTGGGATTTTCTGTTTTGTGTTCTCACTGCATTATGGTGCATATTCATATTTCTTTTGCACTTTTTTCATCCTGTTGCTTGCTTGTCTGTCACAAGTAAATGTTATTATAAGCCCTGGTCTCGTTTCCCGCCGTTTTCTTTGGCCCTCATTCTACCCTAGTTGCCACACCTCCTAATTTTTCATGTAGTCTCCCATTACATTTTTTCTGCTGCTTTCTGCCTGCATCTGGGGTTTTGAAATCCGAGCTTCCTGTTCAATGTCAGCTAAGCAAAATCACACACAGACCTGCTGTATTGCCGTCCCTTTCGTTTGCCCTCGTGCCGTCTTACTCTAAAACCACTAAGCACTTGGGGTATTTTTATGTAATTAAACAACGATGTTGTTCTCCTATTATCCTTATTTTTGGCTGCCCATCTATTTTCAAGGTAATCTTTTAATTAAATGCAAATTTCAAAAAGTAGGAAAAATAACTTTACACTTAATCTGATACAATTTACTTACATACTTTTTATTTTATTTTCTTTGCAGGTAAGCATTGATTCCTTTTTATTGGACACAAGAGGAGTAAAAAGATTAGGGTTACACATTTATATAAGTGGGACGGCTTAAGCGAAATCAATTTTGTTTATTGCTTTGAGTGAAACTTAAATTGAATCAACAATGGAAGGAGGACGCTTAGTGTGCTCTTTTTTCCTTCTTAATATCAAAGCAGCTTGAAGTGCCTCGTCGTGGAGCCTTGACTATCCTTTTTCCCCCTTCTTTTTCCCTCGCCTCCTGTCACGCATCACTTACATGGGGCCCACAACTCACTATACTTCTCTAGCACGTTGCTGCCATTTTCAATTTTGCATTTTAATAATAAAATTTTGTACAGCAGCAGGGCAAAAAAAAAGAAAAAGCACAAGAAAGTTGAAAAAAAAGGAAGAAAAACAAAGGATGGTTCGTTCGGTACGAAAAAAATGGCAGCTGGGCAAACTTTTTTACGCCAGACGACGATGCATGATTACTTTGTTGATGATGACAACCCTGGCACAAGCAGTAGGTCACTGGAAAAATTTCTTAGGAGTTAGAAACCCTTTCTTAAATATTTGAATTTCGAAAAAAATTGTGTTTTCTTATAGAAATTCGAAAATCAGTATTTAACTTAGCTTTTACATAAAATATAAAAGTATGAAAACTAAGAGATCTGAAAACCAAGGGCAAGGCTTAAATATAAAGAGGCTTAATAAAAACAACATGTTTCTTGATAAATAATGTAAATTGTGCTAATTTAGAAAATCGTATTAGTATGCATTTTAGAATTAATTTATGTCCTATACTTGTAAGTTGCACGTCCCTAATAATTTTGTAAGTGCACTTGACGTGCCAGTTCATGAGTGATGGGCGTTGGGGGCGTGGCAACATGCTGTTGTCTGCGCCACAAAGTATGCAATACATTTTGGCACGTGGCTTGCTCTTTGTCTCAACTTTTTCGGGAGTCGAGTCTGGCCTGCAGTTTAGAGTTTTGCACTTTCTCCCTGTTGTTTATCATTTCGCTGCGTGCTGCCTTCAATTTGCTGCAACATTTTCCCCTCACTAAAATGCTCCTCACGTTTCCCGGTTCTCGTGTTTATTTCTTTTTTTCGGGTCTTTTTAATTACGCTTCACTTTGACGTAGACTTTTTTCTAGTTGCTCAGCACAAAATGTTGCTGGCCGACTTCAAACCCGATGTTTACATTCGTTTTACTTATCAAGAGCACGGGACTTTTTGTTTATTTAAAATTTCCGTTCTTATTCAGCGTATTCCGGACTTTGATTGTTGATACAGATACAGCTTCTTGTTTTCTTTGTCGTCTTGCAAAAAACATTTCGGTTGGATAAATTTCATAGCCTTATATGTAATATGCATAAATTTCGCGCTGTTCATTTTATTTTGTATCTTGAAACACATGTTTCAAATTTTTTTTAGGCCATTCTGCAAACAAAAAAAAAAAAACAAACCCGAAGCATTTTAAATTTTACACTAAATTGACTTTTGGGCGCACAAATTTTGCATGCACAATTTCACAACTGCCGTTTCGCGTAGTAATTGTTGAAATATTTCACAAATTAAATTATGCAAGAATGAAATTTTTGAATCATTTTTCATTTTAACTGTCACTTCTCGTGCGAACTGTTTGCGGTCAAATGGTGGTCCTGTTTCAATAGCTAATCGTTTTATTTTATGGTTTTTCAGTTTAAATATAAAAACTTTATGTTAAAGCTCAAATTCTAAGTTGTTTAAATCCTTTTTCACACCTTTTTGCAATGTATTTAGTATTTAAACATGATTAACGTTAGTATTAAATAAACTATATGAATTGGCCAATAATTTGTAAATTTGCGGCAACAACCCATTCTAATTGTTGCTTTTCAAAGCACTCTAGAGCCTAGAGTGCATTTAAAAGGAGTTTCCAAATTATTAGGTAAAATCCCTTATTAGCAGTGCAAATAATTTGTGAAAGTGGCTTAATATTTGACCATTGAAAACAAGATGGTAATTGTAATTTGTTGAGCAAATTATGTGAGCTTAAGTCCGAGGGTTCACTTTCGGTTTTCCAGCTGCTCAGCTGGCCATGAAGATAATTTGCAGAGAAAAGGGGAGTCACATGTGTGGCAAACGCAGGTGAATGGGATGTAAAGCGAATATCGTGTAAACTTCATGCACAATGAGCAGATTTCCATGGTCAGTCGCTTTGCCCCTTCCTCCTCTTTCCCCCTTTTCCACCTCTTTTCCATCACTTTTCTTCACTTGTCTGGTTGTTCATAATGCGCTTAGCAAAGTTTTTGATTGCATTACAACGGATATTTAGATGGAGAGTCTGCCCGTCTCTTACGCAATTTATTTAAACACAAACGCGCACACGTATATAAATTGCTTCGATTATGGGATTACATCTTCACTAAACTCACAAATGCGATATGTTTTGCTGTCTTACACAACCACAAAACAATTTGCTCAATGTGCGTAAAACATTTTTGACTAATTTGTGCAGCAGGACCTTCAGCATTTCCTGCTGGACAAGGACAACAAAAAAGATTAAAGTTTCATAATTCCTGCTTCAGAAGGAAAGATAAAGTTGTCATTCATCTGCAGCAGCAGCAGCAGCAGCAGCACTTTGTTTTAATTTATGCAAATTTTCCAAGATTTTTTGTCTTTGCTTTTGGGTTTTTATCTTATGCATCATTTACAAATTGTTTTGCTTGGGAAAATCCACATAATTGCCGGCTTAAATGTAAATGAATTTCAATTAAAGTTGAGCAAAGCAATATGTAAATTTAAATGTCTGCGTGTGTCGTGTCGTCTCCATTTTATTTCAATTTATTTATGCCCAAAAGTTTCCCAAGCTTTGAGATCCAGATTCACACATAATTCTTTGTCGAATCAGCTGATTAAGCTTCTTCATTTTGTCAACTTGACTCTATAAATATTTTATTTAAATCGCTTTTAACAAAGTTCGAAGCTAGAAGCCTGTGTGAATTTCCTAAATTAACTTAAATATTCAGAATAGTCTAGGAAATGGCAAAATAAATAGTTAAATAAAGGTATGCACGAAAAGTGGAACTTTGCGGGTTTTTGTTTTAAAGCGATAAAGCCATTTAAAAGTTGTACTATATTTTCTCACAAAAAAAGTTGATTTAAAACAACTGCTAGATGTGGAAAAGTGTTTTATCTTTTACTTTGAGATTAAAGCGTAAGCGTTAAATAGTTTAACATTTTAATGACAGGGAGAAGAGTTTTACAGGGGTTGAGGCTTCTGCCACATACTTTTTCGCCTCATTTCGTATTGATTAATTAGAGTGAATCCATCATTGTCAGTCTCATTAGACTTTTTGTCCATTAAAGGGGGTATAAACAGGAGAAAATCAGCAGCATTAAAAACCAGAAGAGGTTTTCCGCCCAGGAAAAAAAACGGGCAACAAAACCATTAGATGCCGCAACCAGATGAAAAAGGACTAGGAAAATGTGGGCAGATGAAGGGGACTTTGACCAGGTGAGAACGTGCGAACAACGGTGGTCAAAAGGGGATCCCCTCTTTGCATAAACTTGACTTAATTAGCTGCACAACTAACTTGGCTATTTAAACAGGTGCAAAAGGGGCCAAGAAATAAAAAAACGAAATAAAAAAAGAAAAGAAACACAGCAGGAGGAGCATGAGTAAGTGCAACAGGAATGGAGAGCAAAAAAAAAGAACAAAATCCGACCCGACAAATGCCATTTCCCCATTTGCTTTTGGGCTTTTAAGAGCCGCAAATGGCTATTAAAATGCAAAAAAAATCCAGTGACTTTAAGCTCCCCATTTGGATTGTGATTGTGAGTGCGAAAAACACAAAGCCAAAAGCTCATATATGCAAGGGCAATGTAAATGGGGCTTAAAAACCGACTTGGTCTTGGCCAAATGATAACCAAATTCAATTCTGGTACCAGCAATTAATAGAAGAGTAAAAGGGTCTTAAATTTAAGAAAAGCGACAGAGATTTTAGACAAAAGTTTTGGTGAATGAAATATTGCTTTCCATTTTTCGTAAACTAAAACTTCAAGTTAAATTTAGATAATGAGATTTAAAGTTAATGCAACAGGAAATATTTTAAAATATTTCATGAGTCATAAAAGTACAATAATTTATCCGTTGTTTCCCTTTTCTAACCTAATAAAATCGATGGAGGTTTTGCTGAATTTATAGAACAATGAGGCTTTAAGGCACACAAAAATGTTGTATTTTTACCTATCTGATTCTTCATAGGAAAAATAAGGAATAAGGATAAAATATTTGTTTTTAATCATAAAAGTATTTTATCCGATTATACACCTTTATGTCGCGCAATATACCTAATCACGTGCTTCACAAAATCATTCGAAATAAAAGCTAGTATAGTCAAAAAAACTTTCTCAAGAGTCCCAACACAATCATCGATAAGCTCTCACCTACTGAATGATAAAAACTTTATTCCCCCACCAGATCCAAGAAATTATCTGGCCAACAAATTGAGCTTAACCCCGGGCCAAGTTGGAATAAAAGAAATAAGTTTCGAAAACAGGAGAATGCAATGTTGGTTGATTTTTGTTACAATTTTGGTCGTGATCTTTTTTATTATACTTGTTGTTGCTGCTGCGGTTGTTGTCATTGTGCTTTAACCCTTGTCAAATCCCTGTCCAGTGCATGGACATACAAATACTGCTAAAAAAAAAAACAAAAAAAAAGAACGAATACGGAGAACCGAAAAATAATGTGGGTCAGTTGACGCACAACAACAAGAAGAACATGACGGGAAAAACAGTTGGAAAATTTATTGTCGCCGGTAGTTTTTTTTTTGTTTGTTTTTTTTTTTGTGTCGGTGGAAAGAGCTGCTGCAAAAGCTGCCAAAAAAGAGCGACACCAACAATTGAAAATGTTGTTATGCATTTGCTCCACTTTTCTCTCCCTATCTCGCTCACTTTAACCCATGGCTATCTCTTTCTATTGAACCCATAGCTATCTCCCTCTACTGGCATGTCTATCGCTGGTTTATTGAGTGTCGCAACAGCGGGACTTCCACAGAAATTGGGGATTTTAGCCCCGGATGGAGGGATTGAATTTTTGTTTTTCATGGCTCGGTTTTTGGGTCTCGTTTTCGAGGAGTTCTAATTTCTCGGCTGGGTATTTTGTTTTTAATTTATTGTGGCACTTTTGGTTTGGCGTGCCGTAGAGATAATATTAATAGCCGGGCCGCCCAAGAGTGGTCAGCCGAGGAAATCCGAAAGGTAAGCGGCTCTTAATGGCTGGGAAAATGGAGATAGCCCTGCCAGCATTTGCGTGAAAAGATGTCACGCCATAAAGTTGCTTTATTGAACCATTTCGGGCCAATAGATGGGTTTTAAGCTCGGCTAGTGAATGTTTTTCCGAGTGGTTTTCGTTGATAAAAGCGACTTGACAAATGTCCGGCAGTAAAAGAAATGTTGCCTTATTTCGAAAAGGGTGTAAAAAAAGTTGGCAGGAATTTGAGACGTTTGCCAAGCAATAAAATGTGTTTTTAAATAATTTATTTTATATATTTTAATTTATTGATAATAAAAAAATATTTTACTTAATAAAAAAAAAAACTACGCAGAAGGCTATATTATAAACATCCTTTCAAACAATATTAGAAACAAGAGCTTGATAATTTCAATGCCTGCCTTTGTAACTTTTTCAATAACACGCTGCTTATGTAAAGTGCATATAATTTAAAACCCACATATACTTGGAAAACTAGTTTTGCCAACTTTTCTATGTAACCACATATTTCAAAAGCAGTTTCCTTACTTATAGTTGTAAACTTGAAGCAGTTTGAATTTATGCCTTTACTATACAGCTTGTTACCTTCGAACCCTTGGTTATGTTTCACCAACTAATTACTTGATGCTCTCAAGGAGAAGTTTTTCCGTTGAAAAAGCTTTGCACATTGCGTATACGCCATGTTGCCATGCTTTGTTTTTCGCTATTCCATCATTTCACCCATTTTTAGCATAGTTTGTTGCTGCATTTTTATGATGATTTTTAGTATTATTGCATTGCAATTTTAAATGGCAAACATTTTGTTGCTGTCAGCGCAACTCTTGAAGTTTTCTTCTGCTGCTGTCTTTTCACTTTTATCTTGCCTTTTTTCTTCTGCATTCTTTGCTCCCTTTGACTTTTATTATATGTATATTTTAATGCTAAATGGGAAAAATTACTTTCATTTTCCTCGGAATTGGTTTTACAAGCAGCAGTAGCAACAGCAAAGCAAAAGTTGAGCAAAACAAGCGGCAAAAACAGCGCGAGCCAAACTTTTGTTGAGTGAAAAATGCACTAGAGAAGGGCACTGGAGCCGGTTTTTCCCCCGATTTCCTTCTCGTTTCCCGCGAGCTTTTCCCAGCTGCATTTCTGGGACTACGACTCTGATCCTCTCGTGCAATATATGTAATGCAAAAGTTTTTAATTTAGCGCCAACTTAACGCCGAGACTCGCAAAACGCAAAGCAACTGGAAGGGAAATGCCAAAAAAAAAGAGCAGGAAAAAAAAACAAAAAAGAAGGAAAACTGAGGAGATTTTTTGAAATATGCTTTAAAAAATAATCAACTTGCCAAGATTGCCAAAGCGAGCATGCAGAGTTGGGAAAAGTGGAGAAAATCTCAGGGAAAAATGGTCTTTGAGCCAAGAAATCTTATTCTGTAGTCTTGCCAGAAGTTTTCCATTTCTCTTCATTTTTTTGTTTCACATTTTTAGCCAATGTTTCTGGTTTATTATGGCTTGGGAATAAAGGATTAGTCTGCCTTTATAACTTTCACTTTAATTGCAAGTTTTGTCTCTGCAAATTGAATTAATTTGGGAAATTAACATTTAAACCGTCAAGTTTTTCAACAATAATAATTTAATTTTAATGAATTGGACTTTGACCACTTTGAAATAAAATTATTAATTACAATTTTAGAAATTTTACAACAATTTCCTGCCTTAAAATACCTTTTCCTAAAATTGAGTTTTTCGGTTATGCAATTTGCAATCCGAAAGGCGCTTGGCCAAATGAACTGCTGTGGTTTTCGCCAGCTGTTGGCTCCGCCCTCGCACCGATTTTTCCGGCTTTTTCTGGCGCAGCTGGGCTGCTCCACAATTCTTTTGTCAGCCAGCAGCAGCAGCATTCGGAATCAAAAACACGAGGTGAATGGCGGGCCGTGGCCAAAAACCAAGTTGCATGAGTAACAAGCGTGGAAAAGCTTGTCGAGTGGTCAGTAACCAAACTACAGGGCAAAAAAATAAAAAAAATGTATATAAAAATAAATGCGGGTTAAAAACAACATAGGGAGTTCAAAAGAGGCGGCGGCGGAGTGTGTGTGTGGGCGTGTCAGCCAGCATGGTTGAAAATTAAATTTGCACCAGGCAAAAAACAGGGAAAGTTGGGGCAGCAAAAATTGAGATACAGATACAGATAGAGAGACAACGCGGAGAACTTAGCACTAAGCTTCAGTCGAGAGCCGCAGGACAAATGAATGAAATGCCATGGAATGGACACAGGACATGGTTTACTTTATAAGGCGAAAGCGAGGTACAATGCAAGGGATGAGCCGAGCTTTACAGACATATTTCCAGTGTCATTTCCCAGGATCCTCCAGGATGCCAACGGGAAAAAGAGGAGAAGATTCAAGAAGAAGGCAGTATAAAACAGCTGTTATGGGTGCACAAATTCCCCCACTTTTTTTTCTAAAGCCAAAGCTGCTAAGTCCTTGTCCCGACCCAAATCAACACGGAATGTTGAGAATTCAAACTGCGACTCAATCTGGTTTTCTATTAAGGATAACAGCTTTTGAAGAAATGGTACAAAAAATAGTTTTTAGAACAATATTTTTTGCATTTAAAATTATTTTTAAATAATGGAAAAGATAAATGTTTTTTAATTATGTAACTAATGTAGTATTTGTTAAATTTATCATTTATAACTTTTATTATTATTTTAAAGTAGAAGCTTATAGTATTTATTTATTTAATACTATAAATTTAAATCTTTGATGAACCCACTTTCAATTTTCCCGTAGCAGTTCTCCATGAAACATTATTTTCGGTTGAGCTTGGTTTTCTGCTCTTGCCTGTGTGGATATATTTTTATGGCATACTTTGCGGCATTTCTTTTGGAGTCTGGCTCCCCTTTTGTGTCTCAACTTCACTTTGGCGGCACAAATTTGAATACAAACATTGTTGTTGTTGTTGATGTTGTTGTTCTTATTCTTGTTGCTCCTCACTTGTTTCCACATGAAATATGATAATTCATTACACGAGCTTTAAGATATTGCAAAAGGCAAGCAGCGGCGGAAAAAAAGGAAGCGGCAGGAAAGGACAAAAAATGGAGAAGGAAAATATAAAGAAACGACACTCACTCAATTGTATCTTATGCAAATTGCCAGTGATTTTTCCTCCACTTTTTTTTTCTTTTCGTTTTCCTTTCCTGCCTTTCCTGTTTCCTGTGTGCTTAGAATGATGCTTCCTTTGTGGGAAAAAGGGAAAATATTTTGCATGTGAGGAGATACGACAGGATTTTGCTTTCACTCATCTCTTGTTGATTTTTACGTGTTTAAGCAGAAGCAAAACATTTAGAAATATTTATGACGTGCAAGGCTGATTTTTAATTGAACCAAAAAGCGTGTGGCATATAACTAAAGGAAAGATAAATATAAATACATTTTTGAATGTAATTTATTTGTTTATGATTAGGCCAATGATAATTAGAATTTTCATTTCCGCTTTTGATGTTTTTTTTTTCCGTTAGCACATGCTCGTGTGGATTTTAAATTAAAATTTGGTATACGTTTCTGTTTTTTTTAATATGAATTACTTTAAATTAATCATGTTGTCTTCTTTTTGCATCTTGCTCAAAATTTCAAGTTGTTAGCAGAAAAGAAGGTAAATAAAATCTCAAATTGCTTTCTTGAGGGCAGCGACATAAACTCTGCTTCGAGAAATCAATCAAAAATAATGGGAAAAAACAGTTGAATTATTTTAATTAGCTTAGGAGGAAAGTGTCCACGTGTTTGAGTGGCAATCAAATGCTGGATTCCCGACGGTAATGAGAAAATCTTGCCACCCTTTAGAAATATTCCCCAATCCCCACTCCACACTCACCAATCCCCACTCGATTGTCAACAACTTGAAGTTGGTCAAGCAATGGGATTTCCTGTCATTCCTTAGCTGACTTTTTATCGTTTTTTTCTCGACTGCCCGGAGATAGAAGCTCTATGATGCACCCACCAACTCTGCGGGTTGTTACCGCCTGCACTTGGGTAAACAAAAGTTTCTGTTGGCCGCTCTGGTGGTTTATTTGTTTGGCCAGCAAACTTTGCTACCTTGTGCACTCTCGTACTCGCAATCGTATTCGTATTCGTGTTCGTATCTATCTAGCCGATACTTTCGGCTGTATTTGTGTGCGGACTGCAATCGATGAAGCGTAAATGTTCAAATATTGCCAGAGATATTTCTACCCGTTCTATACCCTTCGCCGCCCCGGAAAACAAAACGTGCTCTGGTCATTACCAGCGGACAACCGCAATCCCAGTGCACTGGCAAGCACAAAAGATACAAAAGTATCTTGCAGATTGCCTTTGGGTATTTTCCAGTTCAACCGAAACTACTTCTTCGACTTGTTCTATTTCTTCGCCCAGCTGCTGTTCTTTTTTACACTTTGTGTGTGTGGGTCTATCTGGGGAGTGCCAAGTGATAAAGTGGTCACCAAAGCTGGAGGCAATTTATGAAGTCCAGTGAAAGAAAAATAGGGGCCCTTTTTTACTCTAAAAACTGATTTTAAAATTTATATTTAATCGCATTCAAGAAGAACAAGCATTTATAGGTATTTAGCACTCCAAATTCAGGCAATTACCTAAACAAACTCATTCATTGACAAATTATTTTGCGGTAAAGAAATAAAAACTAAAAGTGCAAATGTTTGGCAAAACTTTTTATTTAAAGTTTTGGCTATTTAAATACAACAAAATTTAAAAAAAAATAAAGAAAACAAAGTATTATATTTTCTTTATCTGTACCCTTTGCCACCATCTCTTTTTTTCCCTGCCAGTTTTTCCCTTCATTTTCGAATGCATTTTTAATGAACTCCACCTGCTAAAGTGTTGAACTTTGCAATGCCAAAAGTTTGCGCGAATATGATAAGTGCCACTCCCCCGGGGGATCCGCCGCCGCCTGCATATGGGCAAGTGAAATTGAATTTTCGCCAGTGTTGATAAAGTGATACGCAGAGCGGAGAGGGTAAAACTCTGACCCAAAAGTCAACAGCAAAAAAGGAAAATTCTTGGTGTACTTTTCCCTGTACTCCTTTTGCTTTTTTCCCCATTTCTTCGGCTTCGTTTCTGGGCTTTTTCGAGTGCAAAAGTTTGGCGCACTTGGCCCGCTTTTGATTTGGTCGGCAGCAGTGAAGATGAAGGGTGTTTTCCATGCATGTGCAACTTTTTGTGGCAGCAAGAAAAAATTCGGCTGCTTTTGGCCCGGGGTTTTGGCTGCGTGCGGCTTGTCAAGTGGGGGTGGCAACCCTAGAGCTAGCTGGCGAAAATTGCCAAAGTTGCCTGGCTTATTTATTAATATTTCAACACCAGTTCGGCATTCAGCACCCCCCTTTGGCTGCAAATCAACAAGTGTTTGCTTTGCTTTTAAAAATTGCATTTTCATTCGACTTTTTCTTGCACAAATGTATGCCAAAAAAAAAAAAAAGGAAAAAGTGGAGGAGGAGCAGGTCACTTGTAAACAAGAAAAAAGGCAACAAGGAATAAAGAGCTACGAAAACATTTCAGTTCTTGTGGAACTTTCGAAAGTTGCAACTTATCTGTTGTTGCTTATATTTCTTTTTTGGGGGCACAAAAGTTTCTTAAGCCATGTTAACCGCACACTCACATTCGCACCAGAGGGTTAAGAGCGGGGGTTAAGGGGTTTTTACACTCTCATGTGTGGGTATCTTGCAGCCAAAGTTGCAACTCGAACTGGTTTTTCCACTTTGGCCAAAGCAATTTGGGCCCGCTGCACGAAAACGCATAAATGCCGCCGCAGCCGCTGCAAAAGAAAAAAAGTATACACACATATATAAATATATATATACATACATATAATATTCTTTCTGTGAAATACAACTTGTATATCTCCTCGACTTTGGATGCGAATCTTGTGCCCCTTTTTTTCTCCATAGAGAGTTTCTCGTTTGCAGCTTCTTATAGTTTGTTCTCCCACTTTTCCGCATTGTCATGCAAAAGTTGAAATGAAATAACAGTAGGTAGATATATGGTGTCCCCATCTGCCGATGTCTTAACCCCTGCTGCCCCCTTTTCCCCTTTTGCCACCTTTCGATATTTGCCTTGGAACAGCTGCGACATGCGATTTTCTCTTTGCTTCACCCCATTGCCGACTTAATTTATTCTTGTGCATTTTTTGTGGTACAACTTTACCTGTCGTGAGGGAAAAAATGTAATTCTTAAATGATATATTGGAGGTGGTTTTTCTATTGACCAAATCTTGCTAATTATCTAGCAATTAGTATCATAGAAAGACTTTAGCTACTTTATTTGTAATTTAAAATCATACTAAGAAAAACTTAAAAATGATTTAAAAAAAATGTTTTGAAATGGCACTGAACTTTTTTCATTTGGTTTAAATTTGTATTTAAGCTAAAGAATTTGCGTTTGACATAAAGGAAAACCTAAATTATGTTTTGAAATGGTACTTAACTTATTTCTGTGATTTAAATCTTTGGTAATGCTTAAAACAAAAACTAAAGTATGCTTATAAAAACAGTTATGAAGTGGTACTAAACTTATTCGGCTTAATTATTTTGCAAATTTTATATGTCTTTGGGTATTAACCTTTAAAAGGGTTAAGTGTGCCACTTAAATGTTGTCACGTTTCTCCAGCCATTACCTTTAAACATTTCTGAATTTATGCAACTTTTGGCTTCTTCTTTTTGTATTTTTTGTTATTATTCTTGGCCCAAGAAGCCTGCAACTTGGCCATCAATATTTCTCTGTATTCCCCATGCAGACACAGAAAAAACCAGTTTGCCGCACCTTAACCCACCAAAGCCCCCGACACAACCCGTTTTGCGCCGCCTTTAAATTGCAATCTTCTTCCGTTTCGTTGACTTTTGCTGTCTCAGACTTTTGGCTTTTGCTTTTATTTTGGGCTTGTGTTTTTCCTTTTTGGTAGCCAGGATAAGCGGGAGTGCCGTTTAAAACAGATAACATTCATTGTAGCAGTGGCGAATTCAAAGCCCTCTACCCCCTTAACACCTTTAGCCCCCTCTCACTTTTTTGTTGCAATCGTTTGGTTTGATTTTTTGCTTGCAGCTATTTTTTCTGCTTTTTGTCTATCTGTGTGAGTCATAAGAAAATTATGTTGCATTTTATGGGCCAGAAGCGCAGGAGCATTTGCAGTTTTTATCGACTCTACTTTTGGCCAAAAGGATTCAGAAGTTGGCAAGGTCCAAAGAAAAGAACAAGGATTCTATTGCAGAGAAAGAAATATTCAAGATTTTATGCAATCAAAAATTTTCAATTTTTCTTTTTGCTATTTGTTTTATTCAATTTAGCCTTAAATACAATCCAAAAAAATGTCCTTGTTATTTTTGTACCACAATCTACTCATTAAGGACACATTTTAAAGATAATTTTTTTCTGTGTAAGGAATTCACTAGACCAGCCAACATTTGGCTTAAGCATAAAGACATTAAAGACAATTCAGGGAGTGGGTCAGAGGGAATAAAAGGCGTTGAGATTGCGACTTTGGTGCAGTGCCAGCACAACAACCGAGAGTCCTCCTTTTCGTCCTGGCTCTGTGATTTGCCATTGTTCTTGGCCTCGTCCACAGGCTACAGGCAAAATCATAAGACATAATTCCTATGCTTCTGTTAGTCCTGGTCCTGGGTCTGGTACTGGTCTTGGCTCTTCATCCTTTGGCATCTCCTCGCTGTGCTGTGTCCACATTATGCATAACTTTACAGCACTCTCTGTGTCTATTTATCCCTGTGGTTGCAATCAGGGTATTACTAACCTTAAAAATACTCAGCCCATGGGGAATATAAAGAAAGGATGCAAAAAATAATGGAATATATTGATATTGATTGGATTTTAAGAAACTTGTTGACTTTAAAAACTACAAATGTACAATTCATTACCTAAAAAAATTGATTTTATAATTCTTTTTTATCAAAGTACTAAAATTATGTTATCTTTTATACAGCTTAAACTCCAGTTGAAATTTGATTAATAACCACAACAAAACACGTAAACAAATCTGTATATCCAATTTCCAACTATAGCATACCCTACCTCGAAGCAAAATGTTCCACCAACTTTTGTTTCCAATTAAAATCAAAAATCTATGCCAACTTACATTGTAATTAAGTGTGTGAGAGAGATGGTTAGAGGAGCTATAGAAAGAGACAGGGAGAGAGAGCGTAGGTATTTCTTACATTTTATGGCCAAATTCAATGCTGGTAATTAACTCTGAAAATCCAATTATGGCAAACTTTTCCCAAACTCTGCGTAGCTTCCATCCATATAGCCATCTCTCTCGTTTGCCATTTTGCCGTCTCTTTCTTCTTCTGGCATGTAAGGTGTCTGTGTAAGTGCGAAGTTGACTGTCTGTGATTGTGTGTGTGTGTGTGTGTGTGTGTGTGTGGGTGCATTTATAAGTGATATGCAGAACATGCAATTAACAAGGGCAAAATTCACTGCCGTAGTCTTGGTCTTCTACACAGTAAAAACAAATTGATAAAGAATTCTTTCAATAGTTTTTATATCAATTCGATTCAGATAGCTTTCAATTTATGTTGCAGAATCTCACTATGTGCTTGTAAAATATAAATTATTTTTGTAATGTAATATTAATCAAATTAATATCCAGCTGTTTTTTTATCTGTGTAGATTCTCGGCACTACGTTCTCTGGGTTCTCGAGTTTCCTCAAAGGCAGCCACAAAAGAGCTCACAGCTTGGTGTGTGTCCACCCCCCCGCTTCGGTCCCTTTGCCTTCGTCATTGTTTCCATTTTAATATAATTCCCACGTCATAATTGCGTATTGTAGCAGCAGCAGCAGCAACAGAAGCTTCACTGTACAGAAAGGTGTTGGCCTGAGAATTCTCGGCCCGAAGAGACAACAATGCCCAATGCAAAGGCCGTTGACCAAATGTTCTAGAAAATTTTCCAGCTCTTGCCGTTCAGGTGGAATCGAATTATTTCTTTTGAATTGCTTTATAAATTTCTTGGAAAATGTTTATACCTTTTTCAGTTTAGAAGAAAATTCATGAAAATACGAATTAACTAAATTATGCGAAAAGCTGTTGTACTAGAAAATTTTCTAGACCAATTGTTTTTCAACATGTAAGAAGCTTGTGTGCGAGGATTTTACAAGACTTAAAGAGCAAATTAAACTTCTAGTCTAGAAAAGCATAGAAAGTAATGTAGTTATAATTTTACAAGTTTTCTTAAACTTACAGTTTCGTATTCTTATTTGTTCAATTTATTTAAGTCTTCTTTACTTAAGCATATTTAAATATCAGTAAATTTTCCTTTAACAATGCAGCGTGTTATTTCTTATTTAGTAATGGTATAAATATGCAACCTTTGCTGTTTAACATTTAAAAACTTGGCTCTTTGGTTCTTAGAGCAAAGTTCTTCAATCTCTGAGTTAATGTCCACATTTTCATTAATACATAAATAAAAACTTGGGTGCTTCTGTTGCGTTAGTCCTTTTGGCTCCTTTAGCTCTTAGTTGGGATAGAAATGTAAAGTCTTGACCATGCCCTGAGCGGAAATTGAATTTTTTAGCCTTTCACTGTGCTGCCTTTGCACTCGCCGCTCCTTTTGCATATTATTTTTAATTTCCAACAATTATAAGAAATTTTTCTTTCAGCTTTTCCTCCGTGTGCCTTCTTTAACGATAATTTAATTAGTTGCAAGTTGCTGCCGTCGGTTGGCCGTTTCGCCTTTTTACCACTTTTGCGTTCGCCCCATTAATTGCACTTAACATTTCGTGAATTCTTAATGTCCTACAATAAAAAAGGCGAAATCGGAAATATAAGAAACCGTGGACATTCCTTTTTTAAACGTCCCGATTAATCAGTAATTGATAGGATCAAAATGGCGCCGCTTCGTTTTCTATTAAGTATATTACTATATTTACAACAAGTATTTGATCCAGTTTAGCTAAAACGACAAAAAGCAAAACATAACTATTTCAACGATCCACAATTGCATTGCAACTAATAAAGTACAACAAAGGAGTTTTTTTTTGACAATAACAAAGTTAATATTCAAGCTGGCTTGTGTTAAGTGTTGCAATCAATCTGCTTTTGATTGGTTCAAGTAATCATTTTTTTGTATTCCCCATGGAAATGCACATTTCATACCTATTTAAATGTTAACTTTAAGTATTCAGCAGGATAATTCAGTGGAACAGGACAACATCTGGCAATTTGCCTAAGTGCAGAAGGCTGAACTTCTTCGTCCTTTACACTGTCGCTCTCTCTATGCAAAGTTTTTAATTAGAAACGCATCCTGCGAAAATGGACAGCGCTAACTCTGCCCCTTTCTCTTACCACTGATTTTCCCTTGATTTTCCCCTGGCTTCCCCATATTTTCCTCCCGTTAAGCAGTCAAGTGAAATGAGCAAAGAAATGCGTTGACAACCAGGCCAAAAGCTCCACAAAAGTAACTTTAATGGCAGGCAGAAAGAGGCGGACAGAATAAATGAATGAAATGGGCACAGCGCCCAGGACTTGGAATAAAAATAACAAGAAACGAAACTTTTGACATAAATTCCTGGGCCAAAAAAGATAGAAAACTCGGTTGCGTAAAATGAGAAGTGAAGGCTTTTTTGGCCGCTAGAGTTGCCACCTTGACGTGTGATGCCATTATCCGGCGGATTAGATGCGGATATTTAAGGGCTTTCAGACGAGTGCCAAATTAATTTTAATGCGATTTTCATGGCCTGTGCGTAACTTGAGCATTTTAACGACTATATTGGCCCTAATGCAAATGCAAATGCGAATTCTGGGGCAGACAGAGCGAAACAATCTTTAAATTTAGCACAGACTAAAAACAGTCTGGAGCTGCAGCTTCAAAATACAAAAATTTATTGCCCCTTGAACACTCTTTTTTGCGACTTAAACGCTGCCTCATGCATATTTGATGCCAAATATAAAGCGGCTATAAATTCCACTTGAAATTTACGCACCAAAGTAAGAGTAATGCGCCAGGGGTCCACAGACAAAAAGCAAAAGAAAAAGAGGCAGAACAAATCCTTGGGATACGCATGTGTTCGAGGTGCGCTTAAAGGTAGGCAATGTATCTCAAACTTTGTCGTCTAAGCATATGAAAAAGTTTCTCAAAATTGTTTTCATTTTTTTTACCAAGCAATCCCTTTTTATTTTCTTCTCCTCCTTTTTTGTGGCCCGACAAGTTTTAAGTTGAGTTGTTGAGGTATAATGCATTATTAAGAATTAAACAAAAATTGTTGTCCTTTGTTTTTCTTATGGGTTCTTTAATTTTAAACCGATTTTTCTCTTTTGTTTCGACGAAGAATGAGCAACAGCTGATAAAAATTTCATGAACACTGAAAAGGTTCTTATGTAGTCGGTTTTTTTTTTGGGGCTGGTGTGGGATTGGAGCGAAAAGTTATGATTCTTTTTGGTTTAGGCCTTATGAAAATAAGATAAAGTTGTTTCGTGTGGTGGTCAAAAATGTAAATTATTTATGGCAGTGGGAAACCAAATATTTTTTGGGTCAGGGTGAGATGTTTTCTTTAGCAAAAGCGTTTTAACCATAATTCCCTAATTCGATTTTTAAAGTACTTTATGCAAATGTAATCGATTTAGAAATATTAATTAAAGCTATGAATCATTATTAATCATAATAATAATTATATTTTATTTATACTTTTTTCAGTTCTTGTAGCGCTGAGCTCCACGATATTGGCCGACGAATCGATTGACACACGTGAGAATGCCGACTTAACTCTGAAGTGCCGGTTTAACGACAAATATGAGGCGAATGACTTTTCGTTTTTCTGGACCCGCTGGACAGCGAATCCTGCCCAATTCGATAATGTGGCTATCGGCGACGTGCAGTTAAGTTCCGGTTATAGGTGAGTAATCGATAGTATTATTGTGGCTCATCAATAAATTTAATATAAAATTACCGATAATGCAATAATAATACATTATATAAATATTAGATTTAGGTTAGATTTTATTTAGATTGCCATTTTATATTTCTTGATTTTGAATACTTTTCGATGGTATCGATACTATCGTTGCTGATAATCGATGTTTTTGCGTGCCTAGGGCATAATGGACATTAAATCGCGACCTAGCAACGAGGATGATAATTGCGAGAATGGCTGGCTTTGAGGGATGTTAAATGCTGTCCATAAAGCTGATGTCCATTATGGATGTGTGTGTGTGTGTGCGAGGGGTCGTAAAGTGAAATGGGGAGGCGAAAAACAGAAGCCTCTGTCCTTCTGGAGCATTAACGGTTATCCTTTCGCCGTCCGAGAAGTACAGTTTATCCTCGCAGCAGCAGTTGGCAGCCATTTGTTAAGTTAATTAAATGTTTCACACTCCCCTTTCTGCCCGTGTCCGACCTGGATAATGCGATTTATGCATGTGAATGACTGGGCTGGCAACTTAATTAAAATCAAGTTCTTGGCAATTTAAACAAATGCCGGCTGACTGAAACAGTTAAGTCCGAACTTGGCCACAACCCTGGATTTTACAAGTGGCTTAAAGTGGATGCCAAAAAGGGTTTATGAATATTTATGAATTTAAGTAGTTTTCCAATGAAATGTGATTATTTTTGATTGAAAAAGCCAAAGCGATTTTAAACCAGCAGTGATTTTTTCGGTATTATTATGTTATTTATGTAAATCATTATTAACATAAGATTTTATTTAAATCATTCAGCAAAAACCCTATAGCTTGTTTTTATCTGGAATTTAAGTTTTGGCTTTAGTTGTTATTAGAACTATAATGCACAGTTGGTAAGTGTTATGTTTGTCAATAATCACTTTTATTGAATAGGCAATACTAGTTTTAAAATGTTTTAAATATATTTTACGATTAATTACCAGCCGTGAGTCACGACTTCCGTAGGGTCTTCCATCGCTGGTGTCCATGTCCTAACCTAATCCTTAATGCCAACGCCGCGTGTTGCATGTTGCGACATTCATACTCACCCACATGGCCTTCCGCCTATTGGTGCTTCTGTTTGTGTTTATGTTTCATTTTCATTGCCTCTTTTCCACCCAACCCCCAGATTTCAATTGTATTTTTATTTGCCTGGTGCCTGCGACTTCCGTTTCCTGTTAGCCGCCTGCTTTTTAATGTTCGGTTTGGTTTCTTTATGTGGCAACGCATAAATTTTAAGTGCCAACTGCGCCGCACGGACCTCCATCTTCTCTTGTTCTTCTTGCGGGGAAATGCAATCCTCCGTCCGTTCCATTCCTTTCCGTGTCGTTGCGTTTCCGGACCATCCCGTTCCGTTTCATTCCGCTCACAGCTTGCCAAATAAAATGGCCACAAGCCAGATTTTGTATTACACCATGTACATTTTATGGATGCACTGCGGAAAACGGAAAAGCAAACTTAACACACAGTCTAAAAAAGAGTTTAGTTCAACAACTGTAATACTTAAATAAAATTTATTGAATTATTAGATATTATTTTAAAAAATAAATAAAATAATTATAATAATAAAAAATAATTCTTTAGACAAAAAATTCATTAGGAAATTAAATATTATCGACAATCAAACCACAGAGGAAAATTTAGAGGACAATTTTAATAAACATTTATTAAAAAATAGCAAAATTATATATTGTTTTGCTTGCAATTTGTATTTTCTATACCACACAAAAAATAAACACAACTTTTTTTCTTTAACTTCATGAGCATTACTGTGAGCGTAATAAAAGAAAATCAACAAATAGAAAAGCAGCATAAAGAGGCGTTGAGGGGCCAAAGAAATCGCGCTCCGGGCCCAAGCAAATTGTAAAATATATTTTTACTGCAATTTGTGCCGAAAGCTAACAAGGGCCCCAAAAACAAGCAGGCAACAAGGACAAATATCAGGACACGAGTACACGGCTCAAGGAGACTAAAACTGGCCACATAATGAAGGCTAAGTAGTAACCAAACCCAAAAACCCCCCTGAAAAATTCCTATCTGTGCAAAAGTGAAATTACTGCAAATTTGCTGTCAATGCCAAACAACACACACACAACACACAAAAAGAAAAAATACCGAAAAAAAGAAATTACAGCATTTTCTTCGCTGGGCCAAAATGTCGCGACAGGTCGAAGGGAAAAAGTAAAAGCTCTGGGCTAATATTTCGCTGAACATTTAATTTAACGAGACATCAGGGGAATGCTCTTCTCACAGAGATTGAGAAACAATGAATGCGGCATTTAGGAGTCAACGCAATTGCGCCAGGAGACAAAGGGAAAACGTTCTTTCGAATGCGAAATTTCACTTGTAGAGGGATTTTGGCGAACACAAAATTGCCATTGTATACTTGGGCAGGGAAATCTGGGTAAAATCTGTGAGGTTATCTGAAATCTGAATAAATTGCTGGAAATAAACTGGATTCCTGCAATATGTTTTCGATTTTATGTATCAATTTACAAATTGGATACCGCAATCAGTGATAGATTTACAAATAAAGACGTTAAAGTTAAGTAAATGAAAATAAATGATTATTATTAAAAGGAAACTCTTAATTAGATTTTTGAACAAATGTAAATCAAGGGTCTTTAAAAATAAATACATTTTTTCACTTCTTCATTAAAAAAAAAAACAACATTAAAAGAATCGTTTGTAAATCATAATTTTTCAATGTTGATACTTTTTATTCACTAACTTAAAGAACTTTTCTATAATTTTGTGAGCATTCCTTATTTTTTCCTTCTCAGCCAAATAATTGGCGGACGTTTAAGGACACCCGCTGTCCTTGCATAATAATAATAATAAAAAAATAAAAACTTTTTGCTTTTGCCCAGAGGGAACGACAAAAGTACAAAAAAAATTGTGAATCGAGGACAAAACTGCGGTAGCAACAAGAAATCACAAATTGCAATACGGGAATATAAATAAAACTAGGACTTGCTGGGAATAAACTTGAAAATTGCAACAAGAACAAGGTAGCCGGGAGCCTTTCGCTTATCTCCCTGGAGTCTTTTTTTTTTTTTTTTTTATGCTCAAGGACGTGCGTCCTTTTCCCTATTTTCGCTGGTCGCTTAAAGCGCTTTTCATTTGTCGATAGGAGGTTGTTATATCAAGGGGATTCCCCAGAGCGACGATGACGATGACTGCGCTTTGCCAGCAGTTTTTATAATTTGCACTTTTTTTATTTTCACCGAGCACGTGTCCTGAGAATTCTCTCTATCCCAGCTGCAAATGAGCAAGTCGCCAGAGACTCGGCCCCAAAAAGTATAGCTAAATGAGAGGGGGAAAGGGGAGGAGAAAGTGGAGAAGGGCAGGAGCAGCAGCTGCAAATAGAAAAATTCTGGTAGTAATAAAAAAAAACTCAACTAGGCAAGGACACGCGGTTTTTGGGCGCAAAAATGAGATGAGCGGCTCAGTCTGTGGAGAATTCAGTCTATTTGCTGTCTGCTGCAGGCGGAAAAATGTAGATATATAGACTAAAAATTAGTCAAAGGAAAGTCTATAATTTAAGATTTAACAAATTGTAAAAAATTGAATTTTCTTTTCAAAAAAATCTAAAAGTTTTGTTTTAATAAGTGTATCATAAAAATAAACTACAGGCAGTATTAAAGTAAAAGTATTTATTCAATACTAAATAATATAACCCCAATACTTGGTAGTTTCATTTATAAACCAATTCTAAAATTGTAGTCTAAGGTCTTATTTTTAAACAACTTAAGATATTTATTTGTATGCTTTCGTGGTGTTCACTAAATATTCATCTTATAAAAAAATGTATGTAAAAGTAATTTAGATTGTATGACAATTTTTTTTGGTAGTATATAATTACAAACTTTACTCGTCATTAAATTTTTTTTCGAGTACATTTTATGCACTCCCTTAGATTCTCTTTGCGAGTACTTGTCCCTTTTCCCCTACATTTTTTGGCTCGTCTGCGCATTCTATTTAGGGATTTCAAGAGCAAGGGTCCAGGGCAGTTTCAGCTGTTTTTTTTTTCGTCCTGCTGCGGTTTGCTGCTTGGCAAATTAAATTTTCACACAGACGCGTGTTTCATTTTCCTTTTTTTATTTTCCGTAGTGCCACTGCGGTTTTTGCCAGCAATTAGCACACGAGTAAAATGAGTGAGTAAATAAAATGAGCATTTGACCAGGCGGCTAATCAGTCTTAGCCCTAAGCCTGTCCAATTAGAAACGCAAAAGTGTCTAGACTAAAAGTGCACAAAGTGCTGAAATCTCGAAGATGTCTCGGAAAAGCTGAAAATTCTCACAGAAAACTCTCAAGATGAGAACCAATTTTAGTGTCAGTCAAAAGTCCACTTGCAGCTTGACAAATGAACTCGGAAATGTCTCGGGGAAATGGAAAATGAAAATCGTATCTGCTGGGGGATGGGAGTGGGACCATGAGCATCTTGTTTGCCAATCTAATAAACTGCTGACTGACCAGCGAGTAAAAGCCAAGTGTTCAGCGAAGCGAAATCGGGCGGCATCAATTTTCAGTAGTTGCCCAGGAAACAACGAGGATGACGACCAAATAATCATCATCAGCAGCATCATCATCTCATCTTCTATTGAAAAATTGTGAAAAATCCCAGCGCCAAATAAAAAAAAAATCTGGCAAAGAGAACACTGAAGTGGCCTTGAAATATTAAGACATTGACAAAATGAAAACAGGAAAACTGAAGGAGGGGAAAATGAATGTTTGACAAGAACCGAAAACAGAAAATTGACAAACTTGTCTCATTCCTTTCTCTTTTTTTTTCCATTTTGATAGATGAAAGAGGAATGAAATTTCGATGTATTGGAAATCAAACTACAGACATAATTGGACTTTGAGATTGAGGAGAACAAATGGGGCAAATGAAAAGAATTAAATTAAAAACTTTTAATAAAAATAATAATTTTAAAAAATTTAATTTAAACGAAATTTTTTTGAGAGCTTATAAATTGTAAAATCAACAACAATTTATCGATATTGTCACATACGAATTATGTATAAATAATACAAATGTACTGTTTCCCTTGTTTAAATAAACTGCACTTGATTGCATGCGTTGCCTTCTATATTTATTTATTTGAGCGGCAAACAAAATTTCCTTGAACTACAATTTTTCACACAATCTTTCGATTTTCCAATTTTACAATTTTTGCTATTAATTTGGTTTACGGCGCTACAAAGCAATTACGCTATAAGAACCCCTCAGAGCTTAATAGTCCGGCACATAACAATAACAATAATGTAAACATCAGGAAAATTTCAAAAGCTGTGTGAAAATTATTTTACGTTTTTTGCTTGTTTACCTTTCACTTGGGTTGCCAAGCGTCTGAGAGACTTAGGCTCTTATTGGAAATTGTCTAGGAAAAATATGCAAACATTTATTCGAACGTTGATTTTATTTATGTTGGCTCTTGGTTCCTTTCCCTTCGTCCTCCGCAGAAATTCCTCGTCCTGTCGCCTCCTTCGTCAAATATTACCATTTCGTATTTATTTATATTACGAGCGTTTAAAGTTTGGCCACCTGCGGGCAGAAAACAGGAAGCGAATCAAGGACAAGAGTGAGAAAATCCAATATTAGCACAATTAGTGATGGGCTACTGAAGAGCGGAAAGCGAGCGGAAGGGGGGTCGAGGGTCCTGGAAGTTTTCAAATAAAAATAAATTGATTTTGAGGCAAATGGAAATTGATTGACTGGATTTTGGCATTTAAGCTTTGAAGTTTGTTTCTTTTTTTACTTTATAGGAAGTTGCACAAAGTAAGTGGCTTATAGGTTAAATTTTTATGAGCTTAAGGTTGAAATATTTTTAGCAAACACAATAACATAAATAAATAGAACATTTTGAGCAAAAAAGGAATGATTTTTAATGTAAATGTAAAAATAGGTTAAACCTATACATTCTATTTATTTACAAAACTATTTTATATTTAATTTTCCAGACTCGACTTCCAACCGGAGCGTGGCATTTACGATCTGCAGATCAAGAATGTGTCCTACAATCGGGATAATGGACGCTTCGAGTGCCGAATTAAGGCAAAGGGAACGGGTGCGGATGTCCATCAGGAGTTCCACAATCTCACTGTCCTCACACCACCTCATCCACCTGTGATCTCGCCCGGAAATATAGCTGTGGCCACCGAGGATAAACCCATGGAGCTCACATGCAGCAGCATCGGCGGTTCCCCCGATCCCACCATAACGTATGTTTTGCATATTAATTAATTACATTTATTTTTACTCACATTTAACCGTTCAGTTGGTATCGCGAGGGTTCCAATTCTCCCCTGCCAGCGACTGTTTTAAAGGGCGGCACCAAGGATCAGCCCACCAATGCAACACTATCCATTATCCCAAGACGGGAAGATGATGGTGCCAAGTATAAGTGTGTAGTGAGAAATCGTGCCATGAACGAGGGAAAACGATTGGAGGCGATTGCCACTTTGAATGTTAACTGTGAGTAGTCCTTTGTTTATACTTTTTTTTTTAAAGCATTATGACATAATCAGGCCTATATAAACACATATAGCTTGAAGTAAACCCCGTACACTTAACTTATTAAATCTTTAATAACAGGATTGCGTTGAACGATTAACCACTCTGGTTAAAAAATGTAGTAAATCTAATTATTTTGTACTTCATTTAAAATTTTCCGCTTTCAATTTTAGTTCAGTTCGGTTTTTAGATATTTTAAATAAGAATAATTTTAATTTTGTAAAATTTTGTTTTTGATTAATCTTGAAATTTATTTTAATATCTGAAAATTTAATTTAAATTAAAAAAAATTATAAATTTGTTGAAAGGCATTTTAATAAAAACAGGAAATATTTCAAATCTAATATTTTCCACATTAATTAAATCATGCTATTATTAAATATGCATTGATTTAATATTTAATTTATATAACATTTTGAATTCAAGAGTCAGATATTTATTTTTTACTGTTCAATTTTTTTTTATCGTTGGAGAGTTCATAAAGCGTTAACTCTCATATTTCCATTCCCCTGATAATCTTTGCTATTACTCACACCCAAGCCACTTGAGCATCATTAATAATTTCCACACTCTGACATGGAAAATATTTCCCATAAATTGCGACGCTTGACCATTGCTAATTAGAAACTTTGGGGAGAGTCTTCTCGGCTATTAATATTTTTTGTAAAGCGATTCCAGGCGGAGTCATCCATCCGCCAAGTCGACCTTCTCTTAATTTGCATGCTATGCGGCAATTACAATTACCAGCTTGCTTGTATGTGTAACACCATCTGAATTTTATGTACATTAGCATAATGAAGGAAGGAGACAATGAAGAGCCAGCCCCAGACGTTTAACCCTATGTTTTTCGCATTTTCCCTCCGAATGCACATGACACATTTCGTTTAAAGTATTTAGATGCAACCAGCAATGCCACAAAACGCAAAACACACACCAGCAACTAGCAACACGACCGACCAGCAATCGCATAATCGCATATATCTTTTTTAAAAGGCCAACAAAGCCAGGCACATAAATTACCAATGCTGACCTGAACCGACGACCTGCTGCTGACTGAACGCAAGTAATTAGAATACAAATTTATGTGCCACTCGTCGCAGTTGTTGTTAAATTGTTGTTCCTACTGTTGTTGATGTTGTTGTTATTGCAACAAGTGGCGGTGTATTAGTTGATGTGCAAGAGTGTGTGTTGTGTGTGTGTGTGACCTGCTGGCTGTTAACGCTGGCTATTAGGGCTAATCAAAAGGCAAATAAAGTGAAATATTGCCCCGGCCGCCATGGCGTGGCAATCGAGTGTTTGGGCCTACACCTGTGCACTGAAACTTAATAATGTGGGCATTAAAATTAGGAGTTTATTTGGAGTTCCAAAATCCCTAAGGTTTTTAAATCATATATGTATCAATATTGTATTTTATATATATTTTTATAATTGATTAAAGATTGTGCATAAGTAAAGTACATTTGTTTTCAAAGAGTTTATTTTTTTCATCACTAATACAAATGAAATATGTTTTGGTCAATTTCACGACTCTAAACTGACATTCTATGCATATACTCTATACACTGCTGTAAAGCAATTTTGAGCACCCCTTTTAATATATTTAAATTAGCAACTTTATTTTTCTTTCTCTGTACCATTGGTTTTATAGCCGTACTCTTACCTATAGCCATGGCTATCAACTGTGTAATTAATTCAAAAACAACACACACATGCAAAAGCGGCTGTAATGGCCCTAGAATCAGTGTTAGTGTTCGTATTAGTAAGAGTGGTAGAGGGAGGACAAAACACAAGTGGGCAGGAGACTGCGCTAATTGCGGAAAAAGATAACGATAAATTCCAAAGTTAAATAGTAAGAAGAAGTAGGATATTTAATATACAATTAGTGATTATGTTTAAGGACTAACAGCATGAATTCATGGAAAATATATAAAGAAATTTTTAGTAAATTCTCCACTCTATTGCATAAAAATAGAACTAAGACATCTCTATATCCAAATTTCCATTTCTCTTATTATCTAAATTAATTTTCACATTTAAAATTTGTAAAACCGCATTCTCTAAACAGATTAAAGCACACACAACTCCACAAAACTAATAATTGTGTTTTTTACACAACAAACAGCGGCTGGAATTGCATTAAAGCCAACCGCCAACGTCGTCACACATGTCGTATGAGTAATGCCCACCTGATTGAGCCATAGCAACGCCTTTATATATATATATATACATACATTTTGACCATAGCAACGCTAATTAACCGCCTCTTCAAACGGCCACGCCCACTTAATATAGATTGCAACCAATCGAGAGGGATTTATAAAACTAAAAAAATAGCTACACATATAAGAATGTGCGTGGAATATACAGGTCGCTTGCGGTTTAATTAGTTTGCCTCAGGGCCACGCCCACATCCACCCACATTTGCATAAGCCACGTTAAATAAATGCCCATAGATACAGGCATCAATTTCATTATGTTTATCTAAAATGTTTAGTCAATCGGCGCAAACAAAATGGTTTAATTACGAAAATATTTAAAAAGGGCAATGAGAAAAACCATAGAACCGCAAAGTAAATTTCGATGGATATGCAATTGTAAATGTTTATAAATTGCCAGCGTTTAGATTAATTGCTTACACCAGTTTTTTAATACAATTTTAGAAACAACAGGACGTTCAGTAATTGCAGAAAAAATAAGGAATAAAAAAGGAAGCACAAACAAATCGAGACGGTAAAGGATATATGTGAACTCTGATTGTGGCTAAGGATTTTCCACTTGCGGTCACCTCCGGTTTTCACTGGAATTTCCTTTGTCATTTTCCCCACTTTCCCTTCCAGTAATGCGTTTTTAAGCAAGCAGAGAACAGGACCCGAAGTAGATCAAACAGGGAAATGATGTCCTGTCTGTGTCCTGTCCTTCTCTTCCTTTTTTGCCAACCCTCAGGCATTTTGCGGTTGCTGCGGGCCAGAAATCCAAAGGGAGTAGATTCAGAGAAAAAAGTTGGGGACTTGAAAATGTTAGATGTAGGCTGTATACTGAGAAAATGTATTCAAATTTTTAGTGCAAAATAATAGTAATTTAAGATTATCTAATTTAATGTTTTTTAATCAAAACACATTTTATGATTTTAAGATCGTTTATAATCTATACCTGAAAATTTTACTTTATTCATTAAACATTCGTTTACAAAAAAAAACACTTCAAACATTTCATAATCAGAGACTTTTTAACAAACTATTTCTAAGACTTCAATATTTCTTTTAACTAAATCATGAATTTTCAGTGATAACTCTTTTTCCTCGGTGCACAAAATTTAAACCCAAACATTTAGACTCTCTGGTTTTGTTTGCTTAGCCAACAGTTTGAGCTTTGAAATTAAATCAAAAGCAATTTAATTGAAATCAACAGGGGGAAAGGGCAGAATAAAGGCTGTTATCCTTTTTCACTGTGTTTTACGCTGGGCAATAAAAATTCACTTTTCTCTGGTTTTCTGTCTGTGGCCCATTGACACCTACAAATTAATCAGAAAATGAGCCACGTTCTTCTTGGCCTAATCTCCGGTAATAACTCATTGCCAAATGGCCGGCCATAAATCGCAGAAAAGCAGTGGAAATTGTCGCGCTAATAACCGCAAAATGACAAAATTGCCACGAAAAATCAACGATGGCAATAATTTCAAATTTCAGAGAGTGTCCTGGCCGGGATAAAATGGAAGTGAAGCAAAAGTCAAGTTTAATCTGGCCGGCGGGGCTCAAATGTATTGCCTATTGCCCAAAGGGTCGCTTCTCCCTTTGCCTCTTCCATTCCTGATGATGAAGCCAATCGGATCTGAAGTGAGAGATGTTTCCCATTTTCCACCTGCAAAAAGTAGGCAAGCAACAGACAGCTGCTTTACACAGGGATATATGGAAGTATGGGGCTTTTGTTTTTGATTCTAAGCTGACAAGGCAGGGGGCTTTATATTCCGTTTTTTTTTTGTGTTTTTTTTTAGCCGCTGTCAAATCTTTGTCCTCAGCATGAAAACCGCTTAAGTTTGTTGGCGACTTAGCGCCAGCTAAAAAAAAACCACTAAAATCCGTAAATAGAGCGGAATTTTTAGAAAATTTTCACAGAAAGGGGTAAATGGTTTGGAAAAAAGAAGCCTATTAGATGTGCAAGTCCATCGGAATATCTATCTCATAGAACTGAATTAAGTCAATTTAAATTCCCAAAAAAGGAGTTTAAGGGTAAGGAAAAAGGAAGACTGTTAGATGTTAGCACCTAGCATAAAATCAAGGCAATTTAAAGTTTGCAAAATTAGTTTAAATATGTTTTTAGCATTTTATTTTAACAGTTTTATAGTAGAATGAAGTAAATTTAAGTTGGAAAAACAGATTGTTGCCAAACTTTGTCATCAATGTAATTTTATTTGAGACAGCTGTTACAGTTCGTAAAGCGTTTAAAGTAACTTGAGTAGGAAATTATTTTTAAAATTCATAATTAAGAGATACTTGCTGTAGGCTTTTGCAACCTCAGGAAACTCAATTTTCCCAACGCCAACTCCTTTCCCAGGGGTCCATCATTTACCATAGTTTAATGTCAGGCAATTAACTTTTGTCTGGCCCCCCGAGATGAAAGAAAAGCGAGAAAAGCGAGAAAAGCGAGAAAAGTGGGAAAAGCGGGGTTCAAAGAGGAGTGTAGGCCTGTCACATGACCTGCCAGTCAGCGATGAGATCATGCATAAAAAAGCCAAAAGGAAAAGCCGGGAGGAAAACTGAACGGAACCGAGCCCAAGCCAAAACCAAAACCAAAAGCAAAGCGAACCGAACCGAACCGAAGCACGTCCTCAAATGGAAATGGAAATGTTAAATGTAAATGCGGCATATGGAAAAACGGGAAACGACCTTGCTCTGTGTTTGGGCCTTAACACCCCGATTGCGGGGTGGTGCCGGGTGGAAAATTGGGGGGCAGATTGGTAGATTGTCACAGGCAAATAGGCGGGACAACATGAAAATCAACCAAGCAAATGCCAATACACATGCAACGCCGGAAAGAAGCTGGCACGCACTCAGAAAAATAATTATAGACAGGAAGGAATATTTTCTTATTTAAAAAAAAACGTAGAAACCTTTCGGACCTACCGAAAAATATACATTTCAATGTAATTTACTAATATAATAGGTATAAAACTAAAGCATTTAAAATAACTGACAATCAGAGTGGACTGCTCTAATTATCAACCAAAATGTTTTTTATATGTTGTTTGCATGTAAAGAAAAGTTTAAATAAGTTCAGAATTGAGTTTTAATTACATTTATGTCACGAAAATAATTTAAGCCACTTGTATGGCCCTCTGATTTCCAATTAAAATGTTTATTTTTATATATTGATCTAGATTAGAGAGTGCTCAACTATTTAGCACTAAATTAAATTAGTTTGGAGAAACAATTTTTATCTGCGTGTAAAAATAGAAATGGTCGAGGTTGTTGCGGCTGTGGCATTCAAGGATTCGAGGCTTAACATGGCGTAAACACAAAAGCCTCTAAAGGCATCAACTGCGGCATATAAAGTGGCATTACATTAGAGTACGGACCAGAAAAAAGAGCGAACCGGAAAAAAACCATACCCAGAAAATAAACGCAAACATGTCCTTTGGCAGGAAGTGCCGCAAAGACAAAAAGAGATTGTCGAGTGGCATCGTCGACGCATTAAGTTGAAGATGATGATGATAATGCGGCAGATAAGTCCGTAGTCTGGAGTCTGGAGAATCTAAGGTCTGAGGTCCATGGGGTCATAGGTAACAGCCAACTTAACGTCAATAAACGGGAGTTGAGGGGCGGAAAGGTCGCCCTTCAGTCCGCAACAACCCATGAAAAGGAGGAAAAGCTCGGAAAACTCGGAAAAACACAGCCACAGGATAGCATCTGCCATTTGCGGCCGGGGCGAAAGATGAAACAATGCGGCAGGAAAGTGCGGGGATAACGAGAGGACATGTGGATGTTGGGTACTATTTACTTGGCATTAAGCAAACTTCAAATAAAAAGGATAACGAGCGCATTGCGAGACACGCAGGCAACTCAAAATGCCACTGGAACTGGCTCAACAATAATAACGCAACGAAAAAAAAAAGAAAGCAATCAGGGGGTGGGGTGAAAGAAAACGAGGGGGGAAAAACAAAAGCTGAGTGACATTCCCCAAGTTGAGGAAATTGTGGATACTTCGAGGGACACGAAAACAAAAGAAAAATACTGCCATGAAAGGCACGACAATTGCACACAATTTTCATTTATTGTTTGGCTACACATTTGGCCACATAATGTCAGACTTTTTGCCCCTCCCCCCTTTTGCCACCACCACCACCCCTTCAATGAGCAGAAACAAAAAAGGCGTCTCCACAAAATAATCGTGCATTGCTCTGCCCCTTAAAAAAAAAAATAAAAAGGGAAATGTCTAAGAAGGATATGTGCGTATGCGAGTTTTCGAAGAAATATATATATCTTTAACCAGACAACCCCCCGAAAAGGAAACCAAAAATGCCGCCTCACATTTTGACGCTTCATTTCCATTTCCCTCGATTTTGCGTGTTGAGGTCACTTTGGGTATTTGGGCAAGGTTAGGGTTCTGAAATCGGTTTCGGTTTCAAATTTTGGGCGTTGGGGGTTAGGATTTGGGGTTGGCTTAGGCCTAAAAAGTTGGCTAAGGTTGCATGAAATGTTTTCTTTGTTTAACATTTGAAGCGATTGAAATTAGAGGCTCAAAAATGTTAAAGAGAAATCGAGGTATTTTTGGTAAGGTATTTTCAAATGGTTAAAGCATATTTAACTACTTGGTATACAAATTCCGAAAAGTATAAATTTAATTGAATGAATGATACCTGCCTTAATAAATTACCATATCGTAACTCCCCCATGAAAACATATATGACCATATAGCTCTGACAACAACTGAACAAATAGCAAAACGCATGAAGTCCCTTTATGGAATGGGGAAAACATTTGCTGCGGGCCTCTGTTTTATTTCTCCACTCGCTTCTGTTCTTCTGTTCGATGATATGCCATACGACCAAAACAAACTTTGCATTGTTAGTCATGATGATGGCGATATATATCCCCCGTATCAGGTCCTATTGTTGATATGATGATGATGATGATGATGATGAACATGATGATGATGAGGATATGTGTGTATGATGTCAACAGTGCAAACAGCACGCGTCGCTTGTCGCAGATTCTAGGGTTTAGAGGGGTTTTTCAGAGTTTCAGGGGTTTTCAGTGGGTTAATGGCAGTAGGGGTTAAAGGGTGAACAATGAGTCGGCATTGTTTTGGATAGACTGCAAAACAAACGCCACTGCCAAAATGATGATGACAGGAGTGACAATGATCATTACATATCTGCTGCTAATTAAAGTAAATTTTGCGATTCAATAAAAGCGGTTGAGAGAACTACGGAAATATGGCATCACCGACCAGCAAACCACCCACTCTCAAAAACACTACTCTATATCCCCAAAACACACACACACACACACAGACACACGCACACTCATGGCCGCCCACTCGTAAACATGTCAATAATATTCAAAATTGAAATGTCAAAATGCTAATTTTGCACATTTGTTTGACTTTTGCAGAACAGACAGGCACACACAGAAAAAGTTATGTAGCTTTTTTTTAATAGTTTAAGTATGGACTAAAATTAAAGAATTTTTTAGACCAAAAAAATGAAAAAATTAAACTCAAAATCTTATATAGACAATAATATTAAAGCTAGTTTCAGATATTTTTCTTTAGAGTTTAATGTTTTTTTTATTCATTTGTTTCTATTCTAGTCATACTAAAACTTGTGTCCATCATACTTCGATTTATTCTGAAAAGTTGAGTAAACTGAGACATTTATAATTTCAACTTTGTTTTATTGTTGTTAACATTTTTTTATGTGTCTCCACCTCATTGCCCCACCCATATTTTCTCTGCCACCCAGCTCATCTCCTTTTTGAAAGAGAGAATGCAATGCAATTTGCGCAATGTGTGCAAATTTGCACAAGCCGCACCAAAAATTTTGTTTACAAAATTTTCGTGCCAAATTTGACTTTTGCTTACGCACTAGAGCAGCTCCACAGAATGATGGTAAAATTCGGTGAGCAAAAAAAAAAATGGAATAGGAATGCGAATGCCTGGTATTTCTGCCCATCTCCAGCTGCAGCTACCGTCCAAAATATTTTTCCACTGACTGACTAATGAATTGAGCAGTGGGACCCCAAAAACCGAATGCAACTGATGATCAGCTTGCGCTGAAAAAATGTTGAATTTGATCACCTTTTTTTCGGTGGTCCTTTAACGAACCTAGAAAAATGGAATATTCGAAGAGGAGCCTCATTTGGGGACATGTGAACTCTCATTCTTGTACACAAATCATTAGGTTGACTAGCTAAGCTCTTAATGCAGTTTTGGTCAGAATAACAAAGAAAAATCAGAAAAGGGAAGCGTAACATCTTTATAATGAAGCAGAAAGGGCAATAATAAACATTATATATGTTGAAAAGTAATTTTATTTAATTTATAACTGACACAAAAAAAATAAATAAGAATTCAACAAGACCAACTCACTAAAAAGCACAAATCAGCAGCAAAACCTTCATTTTTGATTAACCTCTATAAAGTGAGATTTTTCTTTATGACGATTACAATCCCGATAGCTTAGGCTGACAAATTTAAAGCTCATTTTTATAAAAGTCTTTTCACCGCGAGCACCTATCAACGGGACATTGAAAAACCCTTTTTAAGCCGCCTTCTATAGGATTTCCACTGGCTGGGAAAAGTTTCCAGTGAAAATGTCAGCACAAAACCAAAAATAAATCAGAGATATTTCCGTTTTCAATTGAAAACTATGCAGATTTAGTTGTTCGGTGACTCCATTGTGTACTTTTGCCAGTTTCCGTCCACAGAAACTTGATTTCCATCAATTGCATGGCGCACTTTGTCTAAAACTGGCCCCGGGATTTGTCCATTTTTCGTGTAAATTAAATTGTAAATCTAACCAGAAATATGAATTGCATTGGTTTTACGAAATGAATTGCGTTATTATTACATTTTTGCACATATTCAGTCTCTCCATTCGCCTCAAACATTTTGTTAGCTAATTAAAAGTTTTTTTTGCGGTTTTTTTCCACTGTTTCTACATATAAAACTATTTAGTCAAACAGTAAATTCTTTATATTCCCTGCAGACTGAAATCCAATTTTAAATTAAATACATTTTTTACATTGTTTTGGGTTTTTTTGGTAGCTGCAAAATATTTACAACCATATCAAGGCGCACATATAAATTTATTATGCCTGTAAAAGAGTTGCAAACAAGGAATTTTCGATGAGGCGGGAGAAGCTGCAGAATGTGGCATAACATAGGAGCAGTAAAGTTTTTAGGGCACACATGTTGCTTTGGGGCATGTGGTATGAATATTCGGAAGAATATTGTTCAAAGTTTTAGTACTCTGTTGTTACCAGAATTTTTGCATTAAAATTGAAAATAAATATAGTTAATTTTGAATTTTTTAATTTGTTTTGTTTGCTTAAAATCGTTTATGGAAACCTTTTAATTTATATGTTTAACTGTAAAAACTTCCATATAATGATCAGAAAAATATTTACAATAGTTCGGAAAGAGTTCAGCTTAAGTAGGTCTGCAAATATCCGTAATATATTCTTCTTTTCTGACATTTGCTGCCAATTTTCTAAGCTTCCCAATCGAATTACGGAAAAAAAACATAAAAATGTGCACTCCTACAAGTTCCCTCAAAGATCCCTTGAGTTAGAAAGGTCATAAATCATCATTATCATGTGTGGTAACTCCAAGGATAATACCCCGCTAAAGTTAGTAGAATGCATAACAATTGACAGCCAACTGGCTGGAGGTTTCTCTACTCTAGTTCAGTGGTCGCGTGTGTTTCGCACATATAAGACATTTCAGTGGGGGGCAAATGGAGCCAAAGTAGTAAGCGAAAGTATGAAAAATCTGCAGGCAAATAAAGCCGGCAAATGTGGCAGAACGAACTGCAAAACTATCGAGGTTGCAGGGTGGAGAAAAGCCAAAAAGAAAAAGTATATGGAATACAAAAACAAAAAAATAGAAAATGAAAAAACGCACAAGAAGAAAACTACGCAGAGTGCTGAACAAATGGTACAACTTACAAAAGCTAAAATGGCAAACAACCAACAGCAGCAGTTGAACAACAACAACAACGACAACTGGCAGCAATATGAACAACAATCTTGAATATTGCACGTTTACATATGTAGATACATTTCCTGCAGCAAATGCGGCAGTTGCAGATGCTTCTGAACCAGAGTTCAACTCAACTGAAGCTGAAACTGAACTGAACGGAAAGAAATTGCTGGAAAAATGCGAAAGAGGTGCACTGGAAAAAAAGGGGAATAAAATTTATTAAATTGTTATTGTACATAAAATAAATGGAATGTGAAAAAATTTACCTATACATGTTTAAAAATGAATTTATTAATAAAAAGTCAGCAAACGAAAAATATAACATGGTGAAATGGTGATAAACTATTAAAGAAACGTATAATTTATACATTTTGCAACTATATTCCACAATTAACTTAGCAATTCAAAATCAGCCATACATGTATTTGTATAATAATTTAGCTTTGCTTGAATAAAATATTTTAGTCTAACAATTTTTTTCAGTTTGATAATGCTTTAATGCCCTTGCAAAGGTTATTATAATTTTAAAAGGATCCCTTGGCTATGCAAAAACTGCCAAACAAATAATATAACATTTACAATTCACACATGAATTAAAGTTGGCTTTGTTTACCAAAACCATTCAGTCTTCAACAATTTCGTTTGTATATATTTATTGAGCTTAGCACCAATTTTAAAATTTTTGGTACTGAAAAAATAAATATATATAATTTATAATTTACACATTAAGTAATTTTGACTTTGTTGACCTTAACTATTCAAGTCTAAAAATAATTTCGTTTGTATATTTTTATTGAGCTAAGCACTTTTTTTTTTATATTCTTTCAATGCATGCACACGTGGCTGCCACTGCTAGTTAATTTAAAAATTTTATTTACATTTCGCCTGCTGTTGCTGCAGCCGGAGGAGAAATAGAAGGCTTTTGGGCGGGGGGTAACCGAAGCTTTGTTTACATTTAGTGCAGCTTCTACTTGACTTGCAGCAACAAATACGGTCGAGCAAGAACTATAGAACCCTCCCTTCTTGAAAAGGGAGGCAAATGGCAGCTGACGCTGCCGGGGGGCATCCGAAAGGCAGAAACGGTGGCGACTTTGGCTCCGACTTTGCCCGCTGGCCTCTGATAACAAAAACAGTGCAACGGCAACATCGGCAACAGCAACATCAGGAATAGAGGAGCAACGCAATACAACACACACCAACTGAAACAGCACAATAACATTCTGTGCTGTGTGTGTTTTTTGTAGCCAGCCGGCATTTTGTCCCCACAGGGTTAAGTTCTTGCCAACACACACACACTCACCGATGATGAAGAGCCCCCAGCTATGCAACAGCTGCTGTTGCAATCATGACTGACTGAAAACCCAAAAAAAGCAATGGCAAAATAAGAAAGGAATTCAGCAAATACGTGTGTAACAAAACATAGATGCTCTTTTTGGAAAAAAAAAGTGTGGGACAGGCAAGGAAATTGCAAATATCGTACAGTGGTTTTTGATATGCTGTTCCTGGCATTTGCTGAAAAATGGTCAAAAGTTATAGAACTTGTCAACTGAACATATAAAAATCTATATTTAAAAGAAAACATTTGTTATGATATGCGTTTTAAACTTGTGCTTTTATTTTATATTAATTGTTGCCTTTTAAAGATTTAATTGAAAATAATATTTTCCATTACATAAATCTTATTAACTAATCATACAAAAATCTGTATGGTTTTTAAAGGGGATTGAAAAATGTTTTAAATAAATATATATTTTATATGTTATGACATGCTTTTTAAACTTATGTAGATATGTTTTTAATTGTTGCCCATTTAAGGTTTATATAAAAATAATATTTTCCATTGTATAAAAGCAGTAAAACATTCCTTTTTTTGCATTTGAAAATCATAGTTTGGTGATCATACAAAAATCGTTATGATTTTTGAAAGGCTTAAAAGTGTTTTAAATAAATTTATATTTTGTAAATATTTATATGATTTTAATTTATTGCCTATTAAATGGTTTATAATGTTTATAAGTCCTTAACGTTCATAGGCTCCAACGGTTGGATAATCGTTTTACGGATGCCAAAATCCAAAAACAATAGAACACACGCATTTTCCATGCTAGCCAACCCACGTGCCCCAATTAAGCCATAATCTCTTCTTTGTTTTCAGTCCGTAGTCCAAGCAAAAGCCCTACTTATATACATATACCCTCGTTTAGTGACTAGAAGAGCAAAATCCATTCAGGATTGTCCTGGCAACCAGACGACGGTAACCTCTTATATCTCAATCTGCAGACACCAAACCATCCTTCCTGTCAGACGAAAACTTTTCCATCAGTGGGCGTGCACCCACACCTTTCAGATACCTCTCAAGAAAATTAAAGTAAATGTGTCACTGGCAGATACAGATACAGTTTCGCACTGCAGATTTCCATTTCCGCCCTAATGCAATTTGCTGCGCTGGACTGACAAAAGAACCAGAAATCTCTTCAAATTAACTAAATATTTACAAAAGCGATGAAATTCTGTCTGGAGTTGCTTGCAGCAAATTAATTTAACATAAAATTAAATGAAACGAAATGAAATGAAATGAATAAAATGCAAGGCGGCTACTTGCAGCAAAAGGCAATAAAAGCTAAGTTTTTCTCACCCATTTTCTTGGAGTTTTCCTTGTCTTCGCTTTTTTGTCGCCCCCAAATGAATTTAATTATTTAGGTCAAAAGACAGGACAATGCCACTTTGCCTTCCCCATTTTTGCATTAGCAAATAAAAAAGAAGCAAGGGAATTGAGTTTATTACAGGGCAAGGTTATCATTTGATGGGGTACCCTGAATTTTCTTTTTCGTTTCCTGCACGATTTGCTGGAAAACTTTTGCTTTCCTTTTCCCATTTCCCATTTCCCCATCCCTTATTTGCTTTACTTTTCGCAAATAATTCCGTCTTGCGCCCAATTCTCGGCTACAATTTTCCGCAGTCTTTTCATGTTGGCCGAACAACAATTTCACTCGAAAGTTAAACAAAGCAGCCTGCTGCAATTGCTCAACTGTTTTATCACTGAGATCATGATCATCATTATCTTCATCATCGCCCTCTTCTTTTAGCTGTAAAATTACGCTATTCAAAAATTTGCTCTTCCTTTTTTATTTCCACGGGTTGTGCCAATCGCTTGCCCCATTTAATTGAAATACTCCAAAGGGATAAAGAGTAAAAGTTGCTAGGCATAGAGATTAAAGCAGATAAAATTAAATATAAATATATAATAGTACACCATAAACTACTCTTCATTTGCTCATAAAATATTTAGAGTTTTAAATGAAATATTTAATTAGGTTTGTGGTCAAAGTTGAACCAAATTGAATTTGTGTATGTAGTCTTTGAAATAAATTTCCCTCCCCCAAGGGTATATAACATTCTCTACTCCCCTTATAGCATCTAAATTTTTTCACCAGCCTATCCAGAACTTTTGTTTACCTACTTTTTTTCGCCCTCGTTACAGAACCTATTTTTTTTTTTGAGTCTGTGTTTCGTTGCGCGTCAAGTAAATAAATAAAAGCAAAAGTTTTTGGCCCACGACTCTAACTGTTACTTTTTGGCCCGGCTACTCACATTTTCCCCCCAGTTTCCCTCAGCAATTTTCCCAACACTAATGACATCGTTTGCGGACTCTCCTATTCCCTTTCCCTTCGTTTTTTTCCAACCAGATCTCCATGTGTGCGCCTGGAAAAACTTTGTCAATAATTTTGCTGCCTATTTAAAGCAGCCTCCCGGATTTTCCCATTTTCCATTTGCCAGCTCCCTTTTTTGTTGTTGTTTACCATTAAAATTCCAACCAGACAATTTACAAAAATTTGTGTTGTTTAAATAGCAAGGCAGAAACTTTTTTTTGTATTTTTTTTTTTTTTTGCCTTTTAAATTAATTTGGGGCAGCTTTGATTGCGTCTGTTTTTCTCTCAGAGGTGAAGATTCGAAATTGTTTACGCCTAAAAACATGTGGAGGCCCATAAAATTAGAGGAACTTTTCATTGATTTGCCACAAATTGTGTGCCATAAAAATAAACTGGACAGATGGGAATGTGTGTGAGTTTGCTGGACTGCCTCCCAATTATGTGTTGTGTTGTATTGTACAGTGTTGTGTTGTTTGCTCATTTGATTCTCGCCGATGCACAGAAGATACAAATGTTTGTTTACACGTTCATTTGCAGCAGCTTCTATTTGTCTGTAGTTTATCAATATGTTTTTTGCTCCGGGGAAATTGAGGAGGAGTCCATAAAGTCGTACAACATTTAATAAATCTTTGGCCGGATTTTTCTCCGGTCTCTGTGTTTTTTTTTTTGACCAAACATTTGCTTTGGTCGGCACAATTTGATTCCATTTTATGGCCAGCCATTGTTAGATATATATACTATATATGAATCTTTTGAGCTGCTGTATCCGTATTTGGCATCTGCATATGTGTAGCCAATAAAATTTTTAGTACAATAAACATTTCTCCGTTTATCAGTTGGTTTTGCTGCTGCTCTCTTATTGCTTTTCACCAAAAGCTTTTTGCACATTTCATCGCTAAGAGGAGAGGAGGAGAGTCGAAGAATTTTGAAGATATTTTCCATAGAAAATGACACAGAAACCTGAAACAACAAAAGCCTTAAATTTTGCCCGGAAAATGAATGTATTTTTGTATCTTTATATCTTCAGTATGCTGTGTGCTTCTCTTTGATCCGTTTCGTGATCGCTTTAGAAGTAAAAACACTTTGGTCAAAATCATGAGAGTATTTTTTATGTGTTCTGCTTTTTCAAGCACGTTTTTCCGTTTGTGGTTTATGTGCTGAAATATATATGTTTGGTTTGGGCACGTTCGCATGGATTAGATCCATTTTGTACTTTTAAAGATACATGTTGAGGCTTTGAAAGCCTAAAATTTGTATATAATTACCAAAGTCTTTACTTAAATCTTTCTTCTCAACAATAATACGTTTTTTGCCCTGTTGTACCTTGAATTTCTTATAAAATTACCAACTTATATCCTTTTATAGCCATCTCTCCCCACTTAATCAATATTCTGTACTAATTGTCATTGGCTTTAACGACGGCTAAAGCGTTTTGCCATGTATATTCACAGCTTCTGAGTATCTCCGCCTGTTTCCTCTGAAACTCTTTATCGCCAACTGGTTTGAGCTGTTCAATTAAATGATTTTCTTGTTACCCGACTTAATGTGCTGGCTAAATACTGTCCACCAACTGGGGATGTTGTTTATTTGTCTCCGTTGAATATGTCTTCCTGTAATTTATGAGCATTGGCCAACGAGTTTCCTTCTGCCATTGCTACTGCTATTTGCTATTCTTGTTGCTGGGCTCTCTGTGTGTTTTTTTGTTTTTTTTTTTTGTGCCCGTCCCTCAGTTGTTTTAGTTTATGCGCTCAATTTAGTAACTAGTTAGCCAGAAATGGCAGTGCCGGTCACTCTGCTGCTCACACACGAGGCCCAAAAACCACTCGCAGGGAGGGGAAAAGGTGGAAAACCAAACAAGAAACTAATAAAAAGCCAAAGAAGAAACCACAAGAGCTCATAGCTCAAATGCGCTGACAGCAGGCACGAGTTATGCGTACGTATCTCAAGTTGAAGAAGGCGGCGCGGGGGAAAATGGGGAAAGGGGCCCCATATGGATACGGAGTAGGTAGAAGTATGTGCAGCTTTCCAACTAAATGCTATAAAAATTCTTGACTTAATAGCAAAACAAGACAGGGAACAAGCGGTTTCCATGCGAGTGCGAGAAGTGTGTTTGCGAAGCTACATATGCGGTTGAAATAATAGGATTTTAGGGAGTTAAATATGAATTTAATCGTTAAAAAACTAAAATTTAATATTTAATTATGGTAAAAAAACTAACAATATCTAGATAAATATATTAAAAACGATTGAAACAGAAATTTTCATTTTTAAAAAATACAATTTAATTTCAAGAGATGGTTATTAAACACACGAGGTATATTTATTTAAAAAGATTAAAGAATATGCCTTATTTGCTATAGAAATTTAGTTTGGTTTTTACAGAAAGAATAAACCAAGATTTAAAAACTAATTTTATATATTAAGATATGGTATATAAACAGACGAGGAAAATGTGTGTACAAAATATTTAAGAAAATCCCCGAAACCGAAATATTTTGTGGTTTTAATAAATCACTTTCTTATTAATTGACTATAATTTCACAAAAAAAGGTTCAAAAACTATATTATTGTTATAAAATTTAGTTAAAATAAGTTAAAATCGAGGTTGTACTATTAGTTCACCCTGCGCTTGTATTTTGACCGCAGCTGTTTGGCTTGTCTGTGTCTCTGATGGAGCAACCCGTGTAGGGCCACTAAAGAAAACTAACAAGTTACAAAAGCAAACCATCTGGTAGAGATGGCAAAGATGCGAATGGCAAGAGTCCAAGTCCAGCAGGGGAATCGGCAGCTGGAGAAGAAGATGCTGAAAGAAGTTGGAGGAGCTGCTCGTGGATCCACATCCATATGTAGCAGCGGCAGCTTGGAAACAAGAAAAACTTGAAAGGCCAAAGAAAAACATTTAGTAGATGATGAAAATCATGGCAACATCAACTTGAAGATGCCACACAACTGGCCACCAAGCGATGGAGAATGTATGTGGATGTGTGGATGTGGATGGAATAAAGGAGAATGGTAGAGAGATTCTTGTTGATAAGACTGTGATTGGAAGAGGAAGCTCTGCCAGCTCTCGATGGGTCAATAACATTTTAAGACACTTGTCTACTTCAATTTAAGCGTTAATTGTTTGTCTAGGTGGCCAGGTTTTAAGGCAGAGTAAAAGCAAAAGAATATAGTTTACAGAAGAAGCTTAAGCATTTAATAATCTTTTCTCTTCAATGCACTGTTTTTAATAAATTAAAGTCATAAATCAAGAAAAACTTAAAAGTAATTGAACATTTTTAACTATATTTAAGCTCATTATAATCTTTTCTCATTAAATTGAAAAACATTTTTTAAATATACGAAAGTCATAAATTTTAGTTTGCACGATGAAAGCGAAACAACTTCTTGACTTGCACTCATTTCGCAACTTAAATTCAAGTAGTAATTGTTGCTGTGGGGAGTTTTAAAATACATTGCCCATGGCTCGGCTCTTCTTAAATTTATGGTATTGGTCGGAAAATTTGTGTATCTTTTAAAACTTAACATTCATTAGTTTACGAATAGAAAGGCCCGAGGAGAAAGCAAGAAAAAGAGAGGAGGAAAAACTGGGGGATAAGTCGTAGTCGCCTTATCATTTATCTTGGACCTCGGGCCAAATGTTTTCTGGCCTGCCAATTTCGCGTGTCTTGAATGGATTGTGGATGGGAAATTGTGGGTTAAAAGGGGGCGGGATTTTGGGTGATTTGGCGGAGCAAGGACGAGTTTGGTTTGGTTTTGCGCTTGTTGGTCATATCAAATCGCTTTTGCCTTGGCTGTCTTGGCTTTTGTGGCCTGTGGCTCAGCGCGTGCCTTCCTCAATTTTCCCGCTTTTCCTCCCGCTTTTCCTCTCGCCTTTTCCCCGTCATTCCACCCGCAGCCCACACATCAAAATTGGATTTGGCCAAGTTAAGCAACGGCCATTGAGGGAGTTAAAGCTTTGTCGATTATTTTTAATGGAACCATTCTCTTTTTTTCCTTTCCTCTTGGTAATTAAAATTAATATTAGCTGGCTGCTGTTTGCTCTAATTTTACTGCTCTTTTAATGGCTATTTTCAAAGCTTTATTTGCCATATAATATATATTTGTAAATTTCAACTGTGCTGTAAAAAATATGTGAAGTTTAAAACTTTTAAGCACTTTAATCTAATATTTCAAGCCTATCTTGCCTTAATTTATTTGTCCACTTAATTCTTTCAGTAGGCCAAGTTAACCTTATAACTAATTGCTAATTCCTAAGAAGAGCCCTAGATAAATTGCATTAGGCCCTGTCGCATTGCGAAATCGAGTTAGGTGAATGTGAAAATTCTCAATTCAATTAGTTTATATTTCTTTTCCCTTTTAGGATTAGTCATATAAATTGTTGTACGTTTTTAGATCTAAACTAATTGTTGCTGTTGTTGTTATTTTTGCTACGTGGGCTGTCGGCTTAAAAGATGGTTTTCCTTTTTCTCTTCATCTGTTATTTTGGCGAGGGACCTTTGTGTTTGTTAATAGTATTTTCCAACTGAATGGTTGGGTCGCTCGGTACTTGGGGAAAAAAGGCAGAAACCTGGCAACAATTTGGCAATTGATTGGAAAAATATTTCTAACACGATTTTCAGGGGTCCTCTCATTTTTTTCGCTTCTTTCTTTTTTTTTTTTACATTTTTTTGAGTCTGTAAACTAATTCAATTATTTGCGTACATAATTTAAGGACCATGTCCGAGAGCGTTGAGCAAGAAATTTATATGCAAAACACGCATAAAATTGCTTGCCCCCGTCTCTTTCATTTCCCTTCTGCCCGTCTCTTTCACTGTGGTTGATTATTTATGAACACGAAGCGCTGGCTATGGAAATAATTGAAGGAACTTCACTTCACTCGACGACTGTGTTTGCCGGGGTCCATTTTAAAGTAATCAAGGGAATGAAAGGCCTATTTTCAGGTCACTACCCCGCCATTTTCCCCTCCCGGAAAAGGGTCCGGAAAATCCGGGGAATGCAGTGCAGAAAACGACCTGGTCTCTGGCCCAAATGTGTAAAACATGTTCGCAAAGTGACAATTAAGCCAATTTGAAGCCATTTAGCGGGCAAGAATGCAAACAAAAACAGCGGCAAACTCTGAAACTGAAACCAGACCAAACAGAACTGGAGTGTTCGTTCTATATAAATATATATATATATATATATATATATACCCTTTATATAAAGAACAGAGTGGTACAAAATGGAACAGAAACAGAAGCAGGTCTTGATTTCTAACAAAACAATGCTTTAATGGTCGGCAGGCGGGCGAACAAAGCCAGACAATCAAACGTAATTACACGCACATAAACACGCAAAAGACGCTGAGACTTAAGCTTGGTTTAAATGTGCACTGGGAGAAAACGGTAATTGATTGCTTGAAAAATAAATGAAAATAAACGAAAGCCAACAATCCTCATTTTTAAATCGAAATGATTAAATGACAACAGAAAAATAAATTTCCTAAGTAATTTTTTTTTTAACTAAACAAAGAAATCTCCTAAGTAATTTTATTTGAACTTAACAAAGTTAAAAAAAAAATCAAAGAATTCTTAAACATATCTTAATTGGTTTTAAAATTTCTTTATATAAACCACAAAGGAAGCAACTACATGTTGTAAGTACAACTTAATTTGGTTTTTTCTCTGTGAGGCTGAGACACCTGAACCCGCTTTTCAGACCTTTCATAAAAGGTAGCCAAGATGGAATCACGCAATTTACTATAATTTGCCGGAGGAGATTGCGCATGGATGGACGGATGAAAAGGGGGAAAGGGTTTTGTGTCCAAGACCGTGAGTCGCCTGCTCCAGTTTCTCGAGATTGCGGCAAACTAAAGTTCTCCAGACTGCCGCCACTTTTTGCCAACTGTCAATTGGATGCGGAGTGCTGAGAGTGCGGAGTGCGAAGTGCGGGTTTATGGGCAAAGTCATTAGGCAGCTGGCGACACTTATCCAGGGGGCAGTTAATTACAAAGTGGTTGCGCTGGTCCTGGTCCCCCCACATAATTTCACGCCATTTGCGGTGCATAAGAGGCCGCTAATGTTGGACTATGACTTGCAGTAGTCCGCTCCGCGAACTTAGACTTGGGCCAACTCTTAGACGGATTCCTCCAAGTGCAGGGACGGAGTTTTTCGAGGGAGCCAGGAAAACGGGAAAGTAAATTACCTGCAGAAGAGTTAAATTCCTTTGGTTGAGTGCTTATAAACTTGTTTTTTTTTTCACTCTTAAAACAAAAGAAAATGTTGGGAAATTATTTTACGACAGAAAGAATTGAGTTCATCAAAGTTGAATAACTTGTTATAATAAGAAAATTATTTACCATTTTTGCATTCAACATTTTAAGGACAAAAAGAGTGTAAAAACATTTAAATTTCTAAAACCAATTATATAAGTAACAATAAGCAAAATAGATTTGTTGGAGTTTAAATGTTTAGTATAATTTAAAATGATTTGACCCTGTTTTTGCACCCAAAACTTTGGCTCGTTGTCTCTGCCCATTCTTCAGTCTGTAAAAAAGGGGGAAAATCTTTGAAATTAGCTTACGGAGAAAAAAAAACGAAATTTTACTCCAAACTAATAACACAATTTCCAAAAATATCAATTAAACTCATAAAATGACCCCTTCCAACTCAGTTACTACTTCTTTTAAGAACAAATTATCTCAATATACCTTCATCACTTCTCTTTGGAACTCTGCTAATGACCCTCTGCCAGTATTTTTGGCATTGGCCGACCTTCAGACACTTCATTAGTTGAATTAATAATTGACAAATTTCGTGTCTAATCAGCAGACTAATCATGACTAGAGCTCCCGCTCGCTCTCATTACCCCTGATTAATTCAATTAGAAGTTTTGGATTATGGCGCCTGATTATGCCAAAAATGCTGCGTGTTTATTAATTTTCATCCAGCTTCGGTTTGCTTTGATTTGCTGGATTTTGCCTGTGTGACTTGACTAATTTTCGCTGTTTTTCCTTTTTTTTCTCCCCCATTCAGATTACCCCAGAGTTGAGGTTGGACCCGACAATCCTTTGCAGGTCGAACGTGACCGGACTGCCAAACTGGAGTGTAACGTGGATGCCAAGCCAAAGGTTCCCAATGTCCGTTGGAATCGCAATGGACGCTTCATCAGCTCCTCATTAGTTCACACGATCCATCGCGTGAGTGTTCAAGACGCTGGCAAATACACCTGCATTGCGGACAATGGTCTGGGTAAAACTGGAGAACAGGAGCTAATACTGGATATTCTATATCCCCCCATGGTGGTCATCGAATCCAAAACCCGGGAAGCTGAAGAGGGTGATACGGTGACAATTCGTTGCAATGTCACCGCCAATCCAGCTCCAGTGACCATTGAATGGCTGAAGGAAAATAGTCCCGATTTCCGCTATAATGGTGACGTACTAACCCTGACTTCGGTGCGAGCCGATCATGCTGGCAACTATATCTGTCGAGCTGTGAACATAATGCAAAGTCAAGGGATGGAGCGTAGCGAAAGAGTGGGCAATTCCACGGTAGCCCTGCTGGTGCGTCATCGACCAGGACAGGCCTATATAACGCCCAATAAACCGGTGGTTCATGTGGGCAATGGAGTGACCCTGACCTGCTCGGCAAATCCACCGGGATGGCCTGTGCCCCAGTACAGATGGTTCCGCGACATGGACGGCGAGTTCTCCAGCACGCAGAAAATCCTGGCTCAAGGTCCCCAATATTCCATACCGAAGGCACATTTGGGCAATGAGGGAAAGTATCATTGTCATGCGGTGAATGAGTTGGGCATAGGAATGATGGCCACCATATCGCTGGAGATTCATCAGCCACCGCAGTTTTTGGCCAAGCTTCAGCAGCACATGACAAGAAGAGTGGCCGACACTGACTATACGGTGACGTGCAGTGCCAAGGGTAAGCCAGCGCCCAGTGTTAAGTGGCTCAAGGATGCCGTGGAAATACTGCCCGAAGAGAATCTATATGAAGTCCAAACCAATCCCGATCAGGGCCTCAATGGCATGGTCACGGTGCAAAGTCAGCTGAAATTCAGGGGCAAGGCCAGGCCGAATGGAAATGCTTTGGTGCCGGGGGATCGTGGTTTGTACACCTGTTTGTATCAAAACGAAGTAAACTCTGCCAACTCTTCCATGCAATTGAGAATAGAACATGAACCCATAGTCTTGCATCAGTACAACAAAGTGGCCTTTGATATAAGAGAAACCGCTGAGGTTGTGTGCAAAGTACAGGCCTATCCCAAACCCGAATTTCAATGGCAATTTGGCAATAATCCCTCGCCCTTGACCATGTCATCAGATGGTCATTACGAAATAAGCACAACCACCGATAACAATGATATCTATACTTCGGTGTTGAAGATCAATTCGCTTACTCATTCGGATTATGGAGAGTATACCTGTCGTGTGGCCAATACTTTGGACACAATTCGTGCACCCATTCGATTGCAGCAGAAAGGACCGCCGGAGAAGCCCACCAATTTGAGGGCCAACGATGTAGGTCACAATTATGTTTCCCTCAGCTGGGATCCCGGATTCGATGGTGGCTTGAGCAAAACGAAATTCTTTGTGAGCTATCGCCGTGTGGCCATGCCCAGGGAAGAGCAACTGATACCGGATTGTGCCAATTTGGCCAACTTGAATTCAGATTGGGTAGAAGTTGACTGCCAGCGGGATATTCCCTGCAAAGTGACGTCGCTGGAGCAGCATCAGAGTTATGCCTTCAAGGTGAAGGCGCTGAATCCCAAGAGTAACTCACCCTACTCGAGTGAAATCCTGGTGACGACAAAGGTCAGCAGAATACCGCCACCGTTGCAGGTGACCTATGAACCCAGCACTCGAACTCTGGGCATCGATGTGGGTGCCACCTGTTTGTCCCTGGTGGCCGTTGTCGAGTCCATGGTCAATGGCGATACCGCAATGGCCGCCTGGGAGGTGGTGGCCACTGTGGATAATCTCCAGTTGTCCGGCAATGGACCCACCCACAAGGAAAAGATCATCGACCGCATAATCGGAGGCCGAAGAATTGGAGGAGGTCGTGCCCTGGGTCACACCATCAGCGAGGACGAGGATGACAATAGCCTGAACTCACTGGCCCTCGAGGATGACAATAGTCCCACTGTCCGAGTCAAATTGTGCCTGAGGACCAATCCACAGCACTGCGGCGATTACACGGATGCTGAAAGTAAGTACAAATTACCATTTAAATAAATATTTTATACCCGTAAAGTGGATGGTAAATGTATGGTGTACTTTGAAGGAAAATAGAAAAGATTGCCTGGCTGGCTACGCCTGCCAATGCTGATGATTTCCATTATATGCAAAGCCATTACGAGCAATTGCAGTATTTGAATGACCGGCAGCCGGCGGACAATCAATCACTCATCCCGCAGTGGTCTCCTCCCCTCTCCACCCTCCTTCTTGCCACCCATCTTTCAAACTGCGAACAATCTATCCAACCATCCACCAACCAACCAACCATCCATCCATCCATCCATCCATCCATCCATCCATCCATCCGACCATTCAGCAAGCCATTCATCCATCCACTTCAACTCCTTGCGTTGCATTTTTCATGGCTTCATTTCATCTCGTTCTCGGTTACAGAGTCAAAAACAAGAATTAAATTAAGATCCTCGATTGGAAAAGATTCGAGAAGACCGAGTTTTAATTTAATAAATTGTAAAAGGTGTCGAAAAGTATTCTATACGTTTAAATCATTATTTCGTTAAATTCATTCGGAAGATGAAGTTGCTATTTTTATTGCATATTCTTAGACACTTTTATAAATTATTTTAAATTATTTAGACAGAAATTTAAATTAGTAAATGTTAAAATATTAATTAATAAACAAACCTAGTAAGGTAAATCGCTGGCTTTTTAAAATCAATTAAAAAGGTTTTGAAAAGTATGCAGTTGTAAATTTTTTTAAATCCCTAATTTCAATATATTAATTGGAAAGCCGACGTTTCTATTTATCATTGCATACTTAAAGAGACTTTAATATTTTAATTTTAAAAGGGAGAATTATACTATACTATTTATACTATTAAAATCGGATAGCTACTTAGTTAGTCCCCAAAGTTGAACTAATAATTCAAGAAAGAAATTTTTTTTCGTGGTCAAGAGAATTATAGCTGTTATAAATACATGATTTAATATAAGCTTTTATATTATTATATCATTAATCTTTTTTTTTCTCTCCCTGTGCGAATAGTTGGCAGACCGTATATCGCGGAGGCTAGTGCCCTGGCCACGCCCACTCTGATTGCGATAATTGTGTCCTGCGTGGTCTTCGCCCTCTTCGCTGGCTTGATCCTGATGTTCTGTCGCTGCAAGCGGAATCAATCGAAGAAAAGCGCCGCTGCCAAGGATTACGAGATGGACTCGGTGCGACCTTCGATTGTGGCCGCCCAGCAGAATCAGGCCCCGCCCCCATATTATCCCGCCTCCGGGCTGGACAACAAGGCCTTGGAGCATTCGATGGATCTGGCGTTGAGCATGGAGGATCAGAAAACAGCCCTGTATGCCACCCAAAACGGATATAGCTACCACCCCGGAAGTGGGGTGGTGGGCGTTGGCCTTGGGGGCGGCGTCGTGGGCGTGGGCGTAGGCGGCAGCGTGGTCAGCGGCATGGGCGGCGGAGTGGTGGGCGTGGGCGGAATGGGAGGCGGCGGCGTCGGCGTGAATGGCATACCTGGTCTCAACGCACACACCATGTCCGGAAATGAATGTAAGTATTAGAAAAATAAATATAGCTATATTTCAATTTTAGGCGAAAGAATAGCTTTACATGTAAAAAAATGGGATAGCTACTTTATAGCAAATCTAACGTTAATTGTTTGTTTGGAGGATGTAAATTCTTTTAAAAAACGTTTTGTTTGGAATTGCGCATTTGAAGTAGCGTTAAAATTGTTTTATTTAAAAAAACAATCATTTTATTTTTTAAAAAATTAATTCATAGAATTTTTTATAGAAACTACATATAACTATATAGAATTTATTTCTGTGAATTGTCAATTTTTTTAAGAGTATTAGTATTTTGTTTTAATGTTATGTAATGCAGTATCGTGTTACAAGATATTTGTCATTATAGATTTAGCCATGTACAAACATTTTATACCTTTTTGTAACTTTAAGTGTTACCCACCTAAAGGTGCTAAAAGGAAAACTAAAAGATCGAAAACCAAAGTGAGAAATACTTCCGGTTGGGACATGTCCTTACAGTCCCTTTTTTTTGTGCCCAGAAAATACAAAAGTTTTCGGGGTGCTCACCTCAGTTTGGGTCGCGGTGATTTTTCATTGTCCACACAAAATACGTACACTTCCGCACAAAATGAAATCCGTGCTGACGTTTAAAAGGAAAATATGTGTTTTTTTTTTAGTCCGAAATTATGCTGCCCCTGAAAATGGGAAAAGTGCAAAATGGAGTTGAGTGCAAATCGATGGCGTCGAGAGCATTCATCAAGCGCGCGGTTTGTGCTCTGACACATCGCCCCCCTTCCCTCCCCCTCTACGCACCTGGAAAAAGCACTTTCCACTTCCGTTGTAAATTTGTTGAAACAGCAATTTTTTCTAAACGTTCCAACATTTGCTGCTACGGTTTTTTTCCCCTCTTACTGTTTGTTGTTGGTCTGTAGCGTTTTGTAATACACTTTCCATTTTGCAATTGTTGCTGTCGTCCATTCATCGTTACGTCCACTCCGCCCACTTGTCCTCCCATTTTTCTGGAGTCCCTTCAAGTGGGGGATTCCCCCCGTTTTCTTTACACCATGACTCTTGTTCTCTGTTTGAATGCGTAAAACTGGACTGAAGTTTGCTCTTCAAACCTACCCAGTTGTTCCTCAGCGGTTTTACACAATTCATTATTAATTGTTCAGGGTTTCGTTTATTTTTTTGCCCACTCAACCACACACATTTGTTTCTTTTGGAAGGTTTTAACCTTTCAACAACTTGGGTAGGAAAATAAGAAAGGTTGCGCAAATTAGAAATGCCTTTTTTTTAACCACGACAAGATATGAGAAATTATCCTATAATTGGACATTTTACAATTAAATTTAGTTTTTGAAGTTGTTAAGCCTCTAAATAGAAGCAATTTGCTTTGCCAATTTCGTGTTTCAATTGTTTTCGAAGGCCAATTAAAATTTTAAGGCGCTTAGTCTGGCAAGGACCACGTTGCATTAAGGGGTTAAGAGAAGAGGGGAGCCGGGTGGGGTGGTTTTGCCACTTAATTGCATTTAAAAACGATTGTGGAAGGAGAAAAAGAAGGAGTTGCAGTAACAGCTAATTTGCCAAGTGAAAGTGGCATGAATAATAAAGGGTTGCAAGTGCACGAAACGTAAAAGGAAGCAGAGTGTTGGGAAAACTCCCTTTTCCCCATTTTCCTGCCCCTCCTCGGTTGCATTGTGAGCGCTAATTGCCGCTTAAGGAGCAGAGCAGCCACAGGCGAAGAGCCCAAACACACGGCGCCCAAACAAAATGTCCTTTGGCAGATGCTCTACCAAAAGCCCAAACTCCCCACTTATTTGGCACTGAGAAAAATGTATGTGTCTAATTTATTTTTATCGGTTTTTATATCCAATTGCTTGATATTAACTGCAGCTTAAACATATATTTCCATTGTTCATAACACTTTCACGAAGGAATTTATTCAAAAGATTCATATTTTTTACTTATTCTTCTTATTAGAACAAAATACATATTATTAACTTTAAATTACTAATTTACTATTACTAGTCCAAATTTTGAAATTAATTGACCTATGTATATTTGCAATATTTTTTCTGTGTAAAAACCACTTCATTTTATACTTTGTCTGCGACTGAGAGTTCTGGTGGTTCGTTTTCGTAGTTGCCTGCACTTTTCGGGCTCGTTAACGGCCACCCAATTCAGGTCCTTTGGCGTGCCACCCCTTGAGTTTGCCCCCCTGTGATACCCCTTCTCCCACTGAGCCATAGCCACAATTGCTTTCGACCTAGGCCAAAAACATAATGAACTTTGCATGTAAACCGGCAACGACAATAAAAATAATCAAGTGAAAGTGCAGCCAATAAAAGGAGTGAGGACAGGAGTGTGGCGTTTGGAAAAGCACTAAAAAATTAAGCTAATTGTGTGCAGAGTTATAAAAAGGAATTTTTAAAATAATATGTCAAAAGTATTAGTACATAAATGGATTAGGTTTTTCAAACCGAAATAACTAAAATCACATATCTAAATAAAAATATTTCTTAAATATTATTGAATAGTAGACCAGCACTTTAAAAGCCTCAACCTTAAAGTTATCCTGCTCTGACTTGTTGAAAAGTTTCTTGCACTCTCCTGGCGCAGAATCAAAAGTAGGGTTCTGGTGCTCATGGAATACATATAGAATTCGCCCACGGCTAGACGACGACTAGGACATGTTCCCGCAAATAAATGCACAGCAAAACAAGCAGCTGGAATTTGGAAAACCAAATAAATGCAAACAAATGTCGTCGTCGCACACACACAGCAGAGGCAACCAACCATCGAATACGGAGTGGAAAAAAAATAAAAATATAGAAATAAAATAGCTGGGGCCAAAAAAAAAAAGAAGAAAAAAAAGAACAGAAGGAATCTCGCGCTTGGTAAATTTATGCGCTAAATAAATAAAGCCATGAACCGACGCGTCGGGCCAACAAATGTCTGCCATGTTTTAGTTGGCTTTGGTTTAGTTCGGTTTTGGTTTGTTTGGGATTCCTCTGGTCGCGGGTGCTTTCAATGCGATTCTGAGGGTACTGTGTGCCATTCAGTTCAGTTTCAGTACAGTTCTGTTCTGGGCTTAAAATGCAGCCCCGCAAAGCAAATAGCCGCAAAATAGTTTGGCGTGCCCCTAAAAACGAAGCCCAAAAGAGGGTTGGCAAAGCAATATGTAAAAGTGGGCGAAAAATCGAAAAAAAAAATATTTTTTTTTCCAAACATATATGAAAACTGTAGAATTTTATCAAAAAATATGGTTTTAAACAGTTTTAAATAATAAATTTTATTAAATACCAATTACTTCTTACTCTTGTAATAATGTATTTATCATGTTTACCTTTTAGCATTGTTTGGTTTAAAAGCCAATATAAATTTTGCAAGAATTTTTCTAAGAAATTTCAGGCAAAAAAATGAACTATAAATTAATAGGAATCTTAAGTTCAATAATTCAAACCAGAACATAATTAGATATTTGGGACAAGAAATAAAACTATCTGAGAAATCCTTTTTATTGTTTTTAAAAGTTTTTCCATTTTTTTTATTTTAAACTATTTTCAAAATCTAGTTACTAATTTTGTTTAGTGTTTTGGTTCTTTGTTCGACTCAATTATCTTTTTTTTTGCAGTGATTGCCTCTCGAACATGTTTGTCTTGTATTCAGTTGTAAGTGAAAGGGGGGTGGGGGCTAACACGATGGGTTCAAGGGGGTCATCGGCAGCCTTGGCACAGCTGACTGAGTGGCCAACCAACTGACCCAAACTAAACCAAAAACAAACCAAAACCCCACAGCGCACACAAACAACATTTTGAAGACACCATCTCTGAGTTCCAATTTGCGGGCTTTTGTTTTTTGCAGCTGGCCCAACTAATTGGCTTAAATGTAGAAATAGCAGGGAAAAAATGGCGAATCGCTGGTAAATTCTACTCGTAGAGGCAGGTGCCTTGAGTTATTATTCTAAAAACCATCAATACCCTTGACCTGTCGCTGCATTTTGCCCAACACACTTTCTTGGGCCAAAAATTCAGTCATGCCCAGCTGATCAGGAACAACAAAGCAAAATTCCGGAGAGAGTTTCGCTAACAAAGTTACTTCACTTTCCCTGCCACGCCCCCACAGGCTTTTCATTCATTACCCCCTCCAAAAAAAAAAAAAAAACAAAAAAAGAAGAAAAATCTGAGAACCTGAAGCTGTTGCAGCGCGCGAGTCAAAGTTTTGGGCCAACTTGGACGCACACAAAAGAAGCTGGATGCAGGCAAAGCGGATGGAGCGGCGGAAAAGTGCAACACGGCAAGTGCAGGAACTCGGCACTAGTGCGTCTATCCCATTTTCACCATTTCCCACCCCCCGCTTTTCCCATGCTACCATTTCCTGCAAAATACAGGCCGTGTTGTGCCTGCTAAATTTAAGCGCATTTAGGGCAAATGCCAAGCAGCCTCCGACTCTCAACTCTCGAAGTCTCTGAGTCGCGTCGCTAATTAAAAGTGCAACAAGGAAAAGGTCATCCGGGAAAGGGGAAAATCGTAAAGAAAATCCAAGGGAAAATCCTAGGGCAAATCATTGCTACATGGCTAGAAAAAAAAGAATAACATTGGCCAACATATGGTTCATAGATATTAATTTTTTCATTTTTTGAGTTTTAAAGAAGTTGCAAAAACTTCTTTTAGCTTGAAGTGAAAACTAAATTAAATGTATCTGCAATAATATCATTTTTTCTGACTAAAGTTAATGGAACCAAAAAAAAATGTTGCCAAATATTAAAGACATTTAAATATCTCAGCAAATGTTAAACATTTAAATGCTAGCTTTAAAATGTATTAAACAAAACCATTTTACGATATCTTAAATAGATATAATTAGTATTTTTTACCAAGTACAATTGTAATATTTATATAAACTAAAAGAAAGTACATAAAATAATAATTATGACAAACAAAGGGCTACACTAATGTAATTGATTTAGTAACGGATCTTTAAATTTAGTTAGCGTTTATTTAAAAAGCTAAAGAAGCATTTTGGCATTTTAATTTAACAATCTGCTGTTTTTAATGTAAAGCTCACTGACTAATTTTCTCTGTGTGCAGTAAGAAACCCAGATAGGGAGCGAACTGCTGCCATTAACACCCCGAACACCCTGAAAATCCCGAACTGGGCTTGAGTTCAGTTCGGATGAGTTCAGTTGGAGAAGCCGGGTAACTGGCAGCAAAAGTTGGCCACCATCCTTAACCCTTTGGTGCCAGAGCCACGGCCTGCTATTTAGTTAACCGTTAATGGCATTTGAAACTGTTTTTATTGTGCGTCTTCTGCTGCTGCTGTTGCTGTTGCTGTGTTGCTGCTGCACAAAAATGTTGCATAATTGTAAGCGCTTCCGGTTGAAAAGTTTGTCGAGTGAATTAGAGGGAGAACTTTCCTCCAGCCCAAGCACTTTTACATGAAAAGATTTTCCAAGTGGAGAGAGAGGGGGCAGGGCTTAATAATAAGCTGTTGGGGCTTGGGGGCGAAAAACTGGGGAAAATGGAGGCGTGACTGGGCCAGAACTATGCCGCAACTGTTGTTGTTATTTGCTCAAATCAATGCACAAAACTTTGACAAACTTTAATTGCTAAGAAAATAAAAAATAAGGAGTATGCAAAATGTTGTTTCCCTCCAGACAATGGAAATGCATTAAAATATTTTCATCAGCCAGAGGGAGAGGGAAATTTTGTTATTTCGGTCAAATATTTTTGGCAAACTTGAGCAATCAAAAGTTGCGCGCCGACAAAAGATTTGATGCTTATCAAATTGAAAAGTTTTGGTCCTTGTTTTTTTTTTCCCCTGCCCCTCCCCCTAATTGCAATTGGAAAATGTATATGAAGCAGAATGTTGAGGCATAAAATTACCCAAGCAAATATGCAAATTGGCTGAGCAAATAAAGAGCCAAGAACAAAAGTTGGCCGCATGAAATGTAAATGAAGTTAATATTATTACTGTTTTAGTTTTATGGCTAATCATAAAAATTATCACGCCCACCAAAACGAGGCATAAAATCGGGAGCCCTAAAACCGAGTCGCAGTTCCAGCTGAGGACACGCGAAAAGAGCGCAAACTTGCCATAAAAACGGTCGCCGAAAAAAGGCACACGCAACGTGCCCGGGTTAAGGATATTTTCCAAATCACTAGCTATTTTAGACCCTCAAAAATATGACACTTAATCTGTGGAAAATCAGTGAAGTCAAACGTTTTTATTGCAGACTTTTTGAGCCCACTCAAAAAGAAAATGCATCTTGGGACGCAATGAAGAAATTTTGAAAATAATAAAGTCCTTAAATAAATTTCAAAATAGGTAAAATGAAGTAAATTAGTATGCTCACAAAGAAAAATTGATAGAAGACCCAAAAACTGATTCTCTAAAAACTCAAGAACAAACAAAAATGAAAAGCCCTGCGAATCCGTTCAACTGTGACAAATCCCCTAAAATTCCAAGGATTGTATACTTTTGGGAACACACACTATGTTTTCGCAGCCACCTAAAAATTCAAAAAAGTTTTTGTTTGTCGGCAAGCGTGCGTTTAATATTTATGAGTGATTTATCACGATATAAAAATAATAATAAATGCGCCCAGGCAGCAAGCACGCACCAGCAAGCATAGGGAACAATGAATGAAAATGGAAAAGTCTTCATTGGCAGGAGTGGGAAAGTGGAAAAGTGGGAAAATGGAAACACCAGCTGCTCCTTGTCGAAGGACACAAAGGCTCCTCCATCCGGTTACCCCATAAAAATTTGTCAAACTGGGAAAATTTCGGGGCTCTTCAAGGGTTTACGATGCTCGAATAGATTTTAAGTGGCGCACGCGGCGTATGCGCAATGTGATGAACTATTAATTACGCCTTGTCTGCAAGTCGAAGTTAATAAATTTTATGCCCCTGTCATTTTTATGTGTTAATCAATAAAAATCCAGCCCAAAAGTTTTCCCCCCAAAAAGAGAACTTTAACTTTGTTTTGGCGACCAAACTTTTGCTTAATTTTAATTAAATTTTATTTTACTGCCAACGTGCAAAAGTTTTTCTTGGCACAGAGCCAAATAGTAAAATCTTTTACATGCGTGTACGATTGAGATTAAAATAATAGGATCTCAATGGTGAATTACTAACTAATTAATTTGATTATGTATGTTTTTGGAAGAAAAAACTACTTGGTTGGTGCCTTTTTTTTTTAAATGATAAAAATTATAATTAAAATTTAATTATAAGATAAATCATAACAAAATAGTAAAACATTAAAATACTAAATAATGAGGTTTCAGTTAAAGGAATTCAATGGCAAATTATTCATTATTTGTATTGTTTATGTATGTTTTTGAGTAAATAAATAATGAAATGTTTTTAAATGAATTTATAAAAAATTCCTAAATTAAATGGTTCAAAACTGAAAAACCTTTAAATTTCTTTAAAATTTTACTTAATTGGAAGATGATGCATTGCAATTTTATATCAAATTTTTATTTGTCACCTAAAAGTTTTCCTTATTTTTTAACTAACTCTGTGAAAGGATAGCCAACATGCTGCATCTCATTCATCATTTTTTTCCGATTTTTTCCAGGGGTGAACATGGGCTACATGGAGAACAACTACTCCAATTCGAACAACGGCGGCAGTGTCAACTCGCAGGATTCGCTGTGGCAGGTGAAGATGTCGGCTGCGGCGGTGGGCAACCAACAGGGTTTGGTCCAGGCCCCCCTCAATCAGTATGTGGAGCAGCAGCCCGCCTATGGATACGATCCGTTGACCCACGGAGGTTACGGGGCGGTCGATGATTACGCCCCCTATCCGCACCTGACGGCCACGCCCAGCCAAGTGGGCGATGAGTACCACAATTTGCGCAATAGCCAAAATCCGTCCCGGCAGGACTACTGCAGCGATCCCTACGCATCCGTGCAGAAGCCCAAGAAGCGAGTCGATCAGCATTTAGGTGAGTAAACTTGAATATATATTAATTAAATATATAAAAATGGGGTATTCTAAATGTAAATTAATTGAAACAATTGTCAGTGTTTGTTTAAAGCGACAAATAAATCAAACTGTCAGCAAATCGGTACATGAGAAATATTAAGAGATATTACTAGACTAAATGATAGCCTACTTTAAAGGACACTGAACATCTGAATGTCAGAACGAACGTTCAGTCGAAAAGCATATACAATTGGAGAAGTCGGCCCAAAAAATCAAAATAAATGGGGTATTCTTAATGTAAATTACATGAAAGTCATTATGAAAATATTTTGTATAAATATCGGATCGAAAGACTTGAGATGAAATTACTTTTGAAAATAGACATGGGATAACGAAACTTATTAGTAGAAATTTCACTCATTCATCAAAACTAAGTGAACAAGAAGTGAATAAATTCCGATGAAATAATGAGAGCAAAGCAAACAGCAGAAAATTACACATAGATTGCGAAGAGATTTGTTGGAGCAACTTTTCCCCAATTTTGATTGATAAACTTTGCCGAGCCAAAGCTAAGAACCTAACCACCTAACCACCCAACGAGCCAAAGTTTCTATTTTCTGACACATTAAGCTGCTAGCATTTTAGGCAGTCCTAGTCCGAAAAGAGTAAGGTCCTGGCTTCCACATTCTGTCAGTTGGTTTGTTTGGCCTATGTCAAAAAGTGTGGACCCAAGAAAGTGAAAGGGGCAAACATTTCTGTTGGCATTTTGGGCTTTGGCTCGCTTTCAGTTATGACAAGTTAAGCACTGGCAGTCTAAAATGTTTTGCGCCCCTTTTCCATGCTAATTATGAAAGGTCAAAGGGGGCGGGACATCGAGACATCGGGACATGTTTGCAAATAAGTAATATTCGGCAATATGCTGTTCGAACATTTGGACTTGGCTTAAAGTCTTTGCCAAGTTTACTTTAAGTTCAGTCGGGCACAGAACACCAACCGCAGCAAAAGCATCAAAATCAACAAGGGCCAGAACTGGGCGGCAGGATGTTGGGGGGCGTGGTTGGGGTTGGGGCTGGCGATGCCCTTTGGCTCCCACACAGCTTGTTTTTTGGGATTGTCTATGGGTGTGCGAGTGTGTATGTGCTCAAATTTTTGCGGAATCCATTTCGGCCGCATGGCCCATGTTGTTATGCGTGTTTTATTACTTGTATACTCTACAAGAAAGTTACAATCTTATTGAGAAAGCATCCTTTTGTAACTCAGGCTATGAAATTAGTGTTCCACAAATTGTTTGATAACATTACTTAAAAAAAATAAAATAAAAACTGCATCTTAAAAAATAATAAAAACTGTGGGCATAATTTGAGGTAGTAAATTTAGCTCAAAAATGTTGGTTTATCATTTTGAAAAATAATATGTTTAAAAAATAAGTTGTTTTTATATTCTACAAGAAAGTTGATTTTTTTGACAACACAGGATTTTTTTACTAACACAGACTAAGAAAAAAATAAACACCCTATTTTAAAAGTCAATAAAACCTGAGGGTTTTGTTTTCGGTCGAAAACTAATTCAGAAACGTTGGTTTTTCTTGGAAAACAATATATAATATTCTTTAAAACTCCTAATAAATATCCAACAAGTTGACATTTAAATCTAAATAAGTTTTGTTTTTGTTCCCTAAGCAAAATAACACAAGGGTATGCAAAAATTGTCCTTTTCAACACGTTTTATTTAATTTTGTTTTTGTTTTTGTTGTTTGTGGTTTGTGTTATTGTGATGCCAATAACACCGCAAGTGTTTTAAAATATTAAATAATAAAAAGCGAACCGAACCGAAACGAACCAAACCGAATGAAAGCCCAAGATGAACAGCCATAGTGGGAGTTTTTGAGTTGGATCAGCAGAGCAGCGGTGACTGTAAAGCGCCAGCGGGTCGTATGCGTAATATTCCCCCACATTTTTGTTGTGCTGGATTGTGAGTATGTGTGTGAGTGTGTGTGTTGGCCACAACTATGAGCGGAGTGTTTGTGTGTTATCTTTACGCTTTATGAGCACCAAAGCCCGAAAGAAAAAAATACATTTTTTGGTAGCAGCTTCTTGTTGTTCTTGGGCGGTTTTTATTGCCCAAAACTCACAGGACGTTATTATTGCTGTTGTTGTTTCTGGTTGCTGTTGAATATTGTTAGTCTTTTTTTTCTGTCCTTCTTTCACTCACTCTTTGCACATAAAATGCAATAAAAAAAGAAGGCGAAAAGAAAGCACTGGAGGCTTCTCTCCTCTATGTCCTCTTTATTCATTTTTTTTTGTTTACTGAGGTTAAACGCAAGGCAACAAACACGAAAAAATGCAAGTTCACACAGGGAAAACTGGTGCTGTTTTTTGTCGACCAAGAAATGCACAACGCAGAGAAACAATAAAACAAAATATAAAACAAAAAAATAAATGTAAAGAAAGCCAAACTATTCGTGCATGTCAATAAAATGCAACAGCACTATCGAAGAAAGAGGAAAATATCAGAAGCAAGATACTAGCTACCAGATAGTGGATATATCCCCCATAAGAGCCATCAAAAGCAAAGCAAACTTAGGGGGGAAATGACTTTGAAGAGGGTTAATGTAGAAGGTTAAGAGCACAAGAGGCACGAGGAGGGTTAAAGGCAGCCAGCAGATTGACAGTGCTACAATATGCAAATACATCTTCATTACATTGATGTCAGCTTATGCACAGCTTGCAAATGCAGCTGAATGTCGCCCTGTATGTGTAAGTGTGTGTGTGTTTGTGTGTGAGTGTGTGGCTCTGTCTGTGTTTGTATGTTTAAAAGCTTTTACACTTGCCAAACTCACATTTGAGACCCCTCATCGCTCATTCTACCACCAGCTTTCCCTTCCTCAGGCATCTGACTTTTGTGCCATCCAAATGCAGTCATGTGCACTGAAAAATAATATATTGCTTAATAAATATATTCTGATTTATGATTGAAAAAGAAAATTAACAACCCTTTACTCAGTATAATTTAATTTGTTAAGTGAGCTTAGCAAACTTCAAGTAAAAATGAACTTGCAATATTGTTTAAAAAATATATTCAGAATTGGAATTTACAAATAAAATAATATATAAAAAGTTCCAAATTTTGTATGTTTTAAGACTTAAAAAAAAATAATTCTCAATAAATTTTTTAATCTCTATCTCTATCTTTGGAGAGCCACAATCTTAGTCGTCTACAAATATTAAGGTTGTTTGCTTAAAGATATTGAGTTCCAGTGATTTTGCCAAAGCTTAAATAAACATACATGTTGGTTGCAAGTAAATAAAGACATGCTATATATATTATTTGTTCAGAGAGTTAAGCAAACTTCAAGGAAAATTCAAATAGCAATATTTTCTTGCTGTGTAAGTGAGTGATCAGAGGATGCATGTGATGTGGTGGAGGGGAAAGGGAAGGGGAAGGGCAAAGAGGTGCTGGCCATGGCCGGAAGGAAGTCTGCGGCAGGCGCCAAAAAGCTGCGTAAGCAAATTTTTTGCTCATCTGTTAACATGCAAAGAAGGCTGAGCAGAGAATAAAGATTGGGACATATATGAGCACACATAGGAGGAGGAGAGGGGGGGAAATATTCGGGGGACAGACGGACACAACGACTGACTGACTGATTGATTATGCAGACTTTTGTGTCAGTTGGTTGAGCGCCTTTGTTTGGGCTTTTGTCAAACAGACGCTCGCACACACAGTGACACACACAGCAACACACAGTTACCCACAGGAAATGGCTTTAATTCATCATTAGGGAAAGGAGGAGTGAAACCACAAGATGAAGAACAAGACGATGATTATTCCGAGCTTTTAGCAGATTATTCAAATTGCTACTTCATGAATATACATAAACGATTTTGATTAATATCGGAATACTTTTGGGCAAATATGTATTGTACAATGCATATGTTTGACATATTTTTTTGGCTAATGTAATTAGGGGGAAGTCTATGATAAGGATAATTATTAATTTGATTTAATAATGTATACAAAAATTTGATTTTGAAATCAACACTTGGAAATGCAAGAGAGTGGATAGGCAAATGAAATAATAATCGAAATCGAAAACAAATAATCCCCATTATATTTGTCGTAGATTTGTCTTTGCCAACTGTCTGATGATTTAAATCCGAACAAATCTGTTTTCGCCATTTTGAAGAAGTATCCTCTTTTGCCTTCTTATCTCTTTCGCTGAAAAGCCCATAATGCAGTTTGCTTTTGGGCTGAGAAATAAATGCCAGGAAAACTTATTCAAAGTGCCATAAGAATCTTGTCCTGGCCTTGCTTTTTCACTTTTTCTCCATTCTTCTGGATGGCTTCCAAAATAGTAGAAGTAGTTGCAAGGATGTGGGAAAAGGGAATCACATAAATCACATGAGTCAGGATTTAAGCAACAAAAGTGGAAAAAACATGAAACACAACTCCACAGCACTAAACACACACTAAGTGGATTTGTGAGATGAGAAGAGGGGCCACAATATTTCAGGGGAGAGAGGGGGAGAGGGGGAGAGGGGTGGAAGACAGGAAAAAGCTACTGGGCAAAAGGCAACAAATGATAAGCGTTTTAGCCCCTTGTTTCTATGCATGAGAACGTGTTGCCGGCCAGCCAGTTTGTTTGTGTGTCGGTGGGATGAACTCATCTGCAATTTGTTTACTTTCGACGTTTCTGAAAATTTACTAAAAACGAATGGGTTATTACGAGCTTAGCATAGCAAAAAACTTGGCCAAAAGAGAAAGAGTCTAGAAACAACATACATAGAGATGCACACACACACATTTGCATGCAAAGACAGCTGGGCAAAAAAGGCAACAGTGCGTATGCTTAACGCAGAAACGATTAAGTTGTTGAGCGAGAGAATGGAAAGGACTGAATGGAAATTGAAAAACAGCAGGAAAAACCACTAGTCAGAAGGTGGGCGTTTTTGGGCTACATGGGCGTGGCACAATAAAGTTATGCGCATAATATCCACAGCTCACGTATTGGCCATAAAAATGTGTGGACGCTAGAGAAGGAAAGGAGAACCCACTACAGGAGCCAAATCTTCGAACAGTTGAAAATCTACGAAAAGGAAATAGTTGGGCAAAAAGGATTCGCTCGCTCGCTGGCTTTCCCTTTTTTCCCTTCACGTTTTTGGGTCAAGTTTATGCAGATGCCAAAGTGGAGTGCAAAAAAAAAAAATGGAGAAAAATCCTAGGCGATGGGGCGATGGCGACAAACGCGCTTAGGAATTTTCACACGACCAAGAAGCCAGGGAAAACGGGGAGGGGTGGTGCGGTTGGTTGTTGGGCAAAAAGCCAGTCGGACGAGACGGAATATGTTAAAGAGCAGTTGTTAGAAAGGATTTACGTTTTACATTCGCAAGCACAGAGAGAAAAATGCAGCGTTTACGCCTAAAAACATAGGCAGTAGATTATGGAACAAATATAATTAGGAAAAGGGCTTCTTGAAATTCTGCTTATTGGTCTACAATCTTGAGATACATCAACTGAATTTGGACCTCTATCTTGGCCAAAACACTTTCTGTTGTCCTTGAACTCCTTTCCATTTCGCCTACGAACTTCTGAGTTATTCCATTTGCTGAAATATTGAAAGATTCCGTAAAAAATTACAACAAATCATCGGGTTTGAACATATTGACAATTGAATTTTTAAAAAATATTTTTAACAAAATATCGTAGTTCGCTTTGTGTTTAATTCCTTTCCAATTAACTTTGCTAAAAATAAATCTAGTACAATGAATATAACTCAGCAAACATATCTTTACTATATATGAAATTTATTTCAACAGACAAGCATTCCAAACTGTAAAATTTGTTTTTTTCCTGTGCAGAAACGGGTGAACAGAAAAAAGAGCCCAGGAGTGAGACATTCACACATTGGTATTTGGCCAAAAAAGCATTTCGATGCGGCGATTTCGTTCTCGCTCCTCTTTTTTCTTTTTTCCTTATTTTGAAATTCAAATTCCAATAAATTTTCCAGCGATTTGGCACACAAAGCAATCCAAAGCAGAGCAGCCAGCAAAAGCAAAAGCAAAAGCAAAAAAATATATAAAAGGGGGCTTAAGTGTGGGAATGCGTGGTGGGGGTTGTTAGTGCTGAACCCTTTGCCGGATTTGCATGGCCAAAAGAGCTGCGGATGCGCTTAAATATGCAACAATTTGTAGCAGACAAAGATGTTTGCCAAAGCGTTTCGGCAGCCAAGTCCTTTGATTATAAATTAATGTCCTGTTTACCGGGGACAGAGAGCCAGAGAGCCATAGACCACCCCCATCGAATGCCTCTAATTCGTTTGCAATTTCGATGGGGGCGACAAATGCTGCAATCTGTGCTGCAATTAAATGTCGTTAGTGGGGGCAATCAGCTGGTAAATTAAAACAATTGCTTTTTTGGTGGACCGAAAAGTTGCTGACAATTTAAAGCTTCGATAAAGTAAACTAGGCATTTAAACTTTATTTATATATATAGGTTTTCGTTCATTTTAAGCTAGACCTAAGCATTAGTGTTTATTGATTTATCCCTAACATGGCTATTTTTATCTACTACTCTCACACATGTCTTGCCCACTCATAAATCAAACAAAAAACAAATCAAACCAAAAAACATAAATACCGAAATCAAATCTATAGCGGACATTATACAGGATGTTACGCTCTAACGGAGCGCGCAGGCTGAAGTAAGTTAAACTCGGCAAGGACATCATATGAAAACAGCAAAAAAAAGAAGAACAAATTTAATTTCCATTACTGTGATGATGCGGAATTTTTAAGTTGCCTGGACTTCATTTTATGTTTGCTATGATTTTGTCGAGCCTATGCCAGCACAGAGTGTTTGTTTTGATTAGCATTTTGTTTTTAATTGTTTGAGCATGACTTTGTTGCTTTTCCGCCCGTTTTGGTAAACTAATTTAAACAATTTTCCCTTTCTCCACTCCTCCATTCTCTTCCCCCAGATTCACCATATCACGACGTAAGCGGCCTGCCCAATCCCTACAACATGGAGCATTTGGAACAGGACGAGGTCCTGCCGCCGCAGCAGCACATGTCCCTCAGCTACGACGACAGCTTCGAGGGCGAATATTCGACAACGCCGAATGCCAGAAATCGTCGCGTCATACGCGAGATTATTGTCTAGGAAATTCTAGTTCGAAGCTTCGAAGAAATCAAATCAGCACTTCAAATATTCTCTAAACACCACACTTACACACACACACACACACACACACACACGCGCTAAATTCCATTATCATCCAAACTCCAAACCAATCATTTTTTTTTGTATGCTCATTTTAACTTCCTGCTCGACTGCCAGCAGCAGATCTTTTGAAAAGTGGCCATTTTGAATACTTCTTTTTAATAATATTACTTCGATGTAAGCTTAGTTTTTGAGAGGGAAACGATACGACGACGAACGTGTGTTGAGTTTTATTGGCAACGAAAAACATATATACCATAGCCTAGGCATTAGAGTTCCGGTCTATCATTGCTCTAGTTCAGCACTTTGTTGTCACAACACTGAAAACACTGAGAGAAATACAACCCAAAATACACACACACACACGGATTAAAAAAAACCATCACTGGACAAGCACTAAATGTTACGATTTACCAGGTAACGTAGAGCTAAGTAGTAGTTAATATTAATATGGTCATCTAGGTCCCAGTTGCAACAAACGAACTTTAAACAGTAAGGCGGAATTTCGGAATTTCGAAGGGCAGGCGATCGATCGAAAACAAAATCTCACTTTTCACCTAGGCTTAGGCTAATTAACTCGTAAGTGATTCTTGTTGGTTCTGTGCAATATTCGCGAGCACAGATCCACGAAAAAAAACGTAATATAAATACATTAACAGTACGACCTGCCACAAAATCAGAAAAAAATACAAGAAAAAAATAAGAAAAAAATCGAAACAAAAGGAAACAAAACTTACCTTAAAATAATTTTAAATTTTTAAATAAATCTGAGAAAAACGAAAAACGTTGCTTTAAGTAAGTTATATGATACAAACAAAAAAAAAAAAAAAACATACGAAAGTACAGAGAACTTTAAAAAAATTATTGAAAATAATTGAAAAAGAGTAAGGTAAAAACGAAAAACAACAAAAATAATCCAAATCCTCCAATCATAAAACTTTAATTTAATTTACAATATGTAGCAATTAGCAAAACCCATCTGTTCTGTTTTCCATTTGTTCAAGCTTTGTGTTGAAATTCAAAATTTTAATTGTAATTATCGTTAAGCCAACTAGAAAACGATTAATTAAGTTATGTTAACCACGCAGACCTATTGAGTTAAATATGAATGTTTTGTTTGTGCATTTCGTTGCGTTGCGTTGTGTTTTTAATCCCCCTTAACATGTGTTTTTGCAACTTTTTGACAATGGCACACACACACACACAAAATGAGACGCGAGAGGAAAACATTTTTTGTAGCTAAGACTTAAATGTAAATACATATGTAATTTGTATATATTTACTTGACTTGCAAAGTAAATAAGCAGCAGCGGCAACTTAAATTAAATTGTAGTTAATTTTAAACAATTTCGAAATGAATTTAACTAGTAAGCAAGTGTTTAAGAGCAAATGCCACAAAATAAAGCGAATAAAACGAATTAAGAAACTTCAAACAAACAAGAAAGAAGGAAAAATCTCGTTTATTGAACAAAACAAAACAAACTATAAACAATGCGAGCAAAAACGAGAATCTTTATTATATAAATTATACACTCTAAAACAGATAAGCGGATATACATTATATATATATATATACATATACACGTACATTTACATATACTTATTATTTGTAAATAAGTAAAGCATAATTTTTCATTTAAAAGCCCCAAAAGAACCGGAATCCATTAAAAATATATTTCCAAACACTACAAAAAAGCGAGAACAAAAATCAAACCAGATTTTTTTGTTTTTGTTTAGCAAAAATATTTATAAATATATATATATTTTGCGATTTGACTGACAGCAGTGAATGGTGGTGGCACACGTAAACACAAGCGATAAAAACATAAACGAAAAAGTAGAGACAGAATTGGCAGTCCTCGGGCTGTTCAAACAATAAAACACTTTGTTAACTATTTTGTATGCATTTCTGATTTCATTCAATTCAACAAATTGCCACCCCACAAAACGGAAAAGAAAACATTACCTAAAATATTTATGCATACACACAAACACTCTCATGCAGTCACACACGTAAAAACAAAACATATAATATTTTTTTATTCAGTTTTAAAACGAAAGGTAAAAATAAAGCAAAACATCAAAAAACGAAGAATTTAAATTAAATGCTCTGCGTTTTGATTGGTTGGTTTTCCGAATCTTTTCAGCTGCAGATATTCGTTTTAATTGGCAATAGATTCGAAATGGCTTATGTAATTTGGAAAGAAATATAACTGTACGCTAGTGTAATCCATTCTGAGGGCCGGGAAAATTTGGTAGCACCCCCAAAAATGGGAGCTGCAGACATCAGCATTAATAACAAAGAAGCGGCACCAGCTGCAGCTGCAGGCGTTGCATAATGTGCCATGTTTAAGTTGATTGGCACCAAATTTATAGCATGCAATTTGACTTAAGTGGCTGTGCAGCACTCCCGGCACTCTGGCAATCCTGGCGGGCAATCCTGGCGCCGGAAGTAACACGACACTGACATTTTAATTTAGTGCCAAGCGCAGGACCTTCAAAACCTCCTCCCTTTCTTCGTTTTCCCTTCCTGGTCGTGTCACTTCGGCAGTTTTGCGTAGGAACTGTAAGTCAGCCCACATCGACCACCGCTGACAGCCGAAAAAAACTGAGGGAAATTACCAGCTATTAGCTCGAAATATAATGTTGGCGATGCGGAATATTATAGGTATATAACTTTATTAATAATCGCTTTATTTTCTTCCTTTTCATTCATCAGTTCAATCATCATCGTTTTCTACTGCATGTTCCTGCTGTATATCATCTGCAACAAGGCGCACTACGCTTCCAGGAAGGTCGGCGTAGATTTCCAGACGAAGCTGTTCAACATCAACCGGACCGCCGTGGCTGCAAATCATCATGTTGCAGTTCCAGATCACCGAGCAGGGGCAGATCAACCAGCAATTGTATTAGACAAAGCGAATTATGAAATATAATAAGTTATCGCAATTAAGAAACTTAAATAAAAATGTAATTAAGTTCCCAATTTTGGGTAAAATGTGGACTTTTCTTCAGGCTTGTGGGTTATCCGGATTATTAAAATTTTTCTCAAATCAAAGCATTTTTGTGGCTCCAAAAATATGGCATACTTTTAGGCAGCAAGCAATTATTGCAAATAATTAATTCAAAAAATATATTTTTTATTTTGTAGCATACCTTTAGGGTATGAAAAGGTAGTTGGCAACGCGACTTTTGCGACGATCATCTGATGGTTGGCAACGCGGAAAATATCCGCTTTAAAGATCAACATTATCGCATGCGATTTTTAGCTATTTTTTTTCTCGCATTTTAGCTATTTTTTCCCTCGCAATTTTAGCTATTTTTTCCTCGCAATTTTAGCTATTTTTTTCTCGCAATTTTAGCAATTTTTTTTCTCGCAATTTTAGTTTTTTTTTTTTCTCGCAATTCTAGCTATTTTTTTTCTCACAATGCTAGCTATTTTTTGACTATTTTTAGCTATTTTTTTTCGCAATTTCAGCTATTTTATAGTAAAAATTAAATTGCTATTCTTGGTTATTTTTAGCTAATTTTTTTCTCGCAATGCTAGCTATTTTTTCTTACAATTCTTGTTATTTTGTAGTCTATTTTAGCTATTTTTAAGCAAAATTATAAATATTTATCGAATGCGATTTTTAGCTTATACATTTGTATAAGGCGGTCATTTGCATTTTCCCCCAGATTAAAAAACGACTATACAAGCAACTTCAATCTTTTATAAGTCAATCAAACAAATGTATAAAAGTAACTTATTTAAATTAAAGCCTCATTCGACGTCGCACTTCTTGAAGTTTCCCTCAATCACGAAAGGATTTAAGACGGGTTGGAGTTTCTCGTTCACCGGTCGCGTAACAAACTGAATTTTCCTTCAATTGCCGAGCAACATTTTATAGAAAATCTGTGCGAAAGAAATTAAGATACTTTATTTAATATGATTTTTAATAAATTAAGTTCCATACCCTACCATTTGCCAAACGCGTCACATCCACTTGACCGCCCTTTTTCCCTGGAAAGCATGTCCTTGGCCACAAACTTGTAGAATTCATACAAATGGTCATTTCCATTTCGGAGTCGTCATCGCCAGAATCGTGTCCATTAAAGGCCTGATGGCAGCAGCATCCTGAAAAATTTAATTTTTTGTATTATCTTTCTTAGTTATAAGTTATAATTCATTTACCTTCAAATAAATATAAACCCCTTCAAGTGTTCGTACACTTACAAGTACCATGCATTATCTGCAAGTAAAGGAACAAGAGAGAAATATTTAAAAATGTAATGCATGTACTTAAAATTGAGCAATAAAAGTTGTACAAACGAAATTAATTATTTTCCTTACAAATATGTTGATGGTTATGTTTTAGTTTATTTGTTTAAAAGTGAGTGTCTAAAAATAGTAACTGATAACTTCGTTGCAATTATCTGTATAGGACCCAATCGAAGAGTGAAACATTTTTCTATTAATTAGTTAATTTCTATAAAATGAATGAATTTATAAAACAAAAATTACAATAATAGTTGTACCTAAAGTTTTTTTGCAGTGCGTGCGAGCTTTAGAAATGGAACATAAACTAATTCCATCTATTTCTCGCTGTGTAGATCACTGCAATTCGTAAAATGTGGGCCAAAGAACAGGAACAGCTGTCCTATATAAGCCCACGCAGAGCCAGGGAACCACACTGAACTGAACTGAAGCGAACCGCAGTCATTCATTCATTCATTCATATCTCGGTGGCTAAAACAAAAGCGGCATATGGAAATTCATTTACTCTGCTCCACTCGGCTCCAACCTTAACTCCTGTCCCCCTTAACCGCCCGTGACCAAGGGTGGCTCATCCAGCACGTAGGCGGCAACCGCCGTCAATTAAAGCGCTGCCGGTGGCGCCTAATTGGATTTATGCCACATTTATGTGTGTAGGCACCTACAAGTTCGCGGACTTGCGGGGCTGTCGGAAAAGTCGAGCTAAAAATCAGCGGCATAATGAGGGAGCAACTGCTGCCATTAGGAGCGAGAAAAACAGTCAGTCTGTCAGTCAGAACCACAAACTTAATGCCCCTTCCGCCTCGTCCGCAGCAACAATTGCAACTTTCGAGGACTTTAAATGAAATTACGCGAAAACTTTCGGACTGCCATCAGAAATGGCAACTTTTTCAAGAGATTGCCGGTCGGCGTAGAAACCGAATCCCACGATTGCAGCCAAAAGCACGCCCGCGAACATAATGAGTTTCATAAATTACCGCAAATTAAAGACCCGATGAGTAGTCATCCTGGTACATAAGTGGATGCTACCTGGAGTCCTCACGAAGAGCAGTGTTAAAATGGAATATTCGAATTATACTTTAAAATAGTTAAACAATCATATTTTTCTAGTTTTTATATTATTTTAAGCTTAACCCTTTTTTATTGAGCTAGATAAAATGCACAATATCAATTTTTTTTTTGTTTTGATGTGTTATGATACTCTAATGCCTCTACTGCAAATATATTTTTGTTTAATATAGCATAGCAGTCGCACTATGATGTTTTATAATTTACCAATCAATTGTTGTTTTTTTTTTTTTAATTTTTACGGTTTAGTTTAAGCTACAAAGCATTTATTAAATTTTGTAGGACTATGCTATTACCTTATAAGTAGACTTCTTTTTAAATACCAAGCTCCACCTCTGTAATTCGGAAGTGTATCCCAGAAGGTAATACCCCATTCCCCCATCTGCCATTCTGTTTGTGTGTGTTCTGCGGTCATTGGTTTGTAATTAATGCGACCAGAAGCTGACCAAAGAGCGACTTGGCACGCCTGCGGCAGCGTAATGTTGCACGGCTCTAAAAGCCGGACCCAAATCGCCCGAGTCGAAGGCAAAACGCCCGAATCTGCGGTCGCACTTCCAGGATAAGTAGGGCTTGGAGGGCACAGACAGCTCGTTGAGTGCTTTTGTGTTTAATTTTATTAATTATCGACGTAATCTTTCAAGTTTGCCATCCCAACTCATGGGGAACTTTCACTTTTGGGGCCTTGCATCAAAAACAAGGCGCCTCCATTAATCGCGTTAACTCGAACGTGTGTGCCAGTTTTTGGCGCGAAATTCGCCTACACAACTTGGGGCAAAAGTTCCGATGAAACACAATTACGTTTTCGCATATGTTAAAGGGGATGAGCAAGTTCAAATCTGCTTTAACTTAATAACTCATTTACTTATTTAGAGCCGTAAACTGACAAATTTCAGATTTTTTAAACTAAAAGTTAACTTGTTAAATATTTTAAAAATGCACTTGTAACAGTTAAACTCTTTTTAAATTTCCGAAAAAATCGTCTTTGCAGATATATAATATAATATAAAATATAATTCCAGAAAAGTGACCAAAACCTACACTCTTAATTCTATAACTTTTCCTTTAAGCATCCGATCTCGAAGTGGTATGTCTTTAAAGTCTTGTGGCATAGTGCTCTAAAAATCTGCGTTTAAAACTTAGTTTGTAATTTCGGGTCGATTTTTTGCAGTTTTTACGATGTAACCCCTTTCTTAATTTCCGAAAAAATCGACTTTGCAGAAAAGTGACCAAAAACCTGCAGTTCTAAATCCATAACTTTTCCTTCCGGTATCCGATTTCAAAGTGGTATATCTTTAAAGTTTTGTGGCTTTGGTCTCTTAAACTCTGCATTTAAATTTTGTTTTGAAATTTTGAATTGTTATTTTTACAATATAACTCCTTAATCAATTTCCCAAAAATAGAATTCCAGAAAAGTGACCAAAACCTACACTCTTAATTCTATAACTTTTCTTTTAAGCATCCGATCTCGAAGTGGTATGTCTTTAAAGTCTTGTGGCTAAGTGCTCTAAGAATCTGCGTTTAAAACTTAGTTTGTAATTTCGGGTCGATTTTTTGCAGTTTTTACGATGTAACCCCTTTCTTAATTTCCGAAAAAATCGACTTTGCAGAAAAGTGACCAAAAACCTGCAGTTCTAAATCCATACCTTTTCATTCCGGTATCCGATTTCAAAGTGGTATATCTTAAAAGTTTTGTGGCTTAGGTCTCTAAAACTCTGCATTTAAATTTTGTTTTGAAATTTTAATTGTTATTTTTACAATATAACTCCTTATTCAATTTCCCAAAAATAGAATTCCAGAAAAGTGACCAAAACCTACAGTGTTAATTCTATAACTTTTCTTTTAAGCATCCGATCTCGAAGTGGTATGTCTTTAAAGTCTTGTGGCTTAGTGCTCTAAAAATCTGCGTTTAAAACTTAGTTTGTAATTTCGGGTCGATTTTTTGCAGTTTTTACGATGTAACCCCTTTCTTAATTTCCGAAAAAATGGACTTTGCAGAAAAGTGACCAAAAACCTGCAGTTCTAAATCCATACCTTTTCATTCCGGTATCCGATTTCAAAGTGGTATATCTTAAAAGTTTTGTGGCTTAGGTCTCTAAAACTCTGCATTTAAATTTTGTTTTGAAATTTAGAATTGTTATTTTTACAATATAACTCCTTAATCAATTTCCCAAAAATAGAATTCCAGAAAAGTGACCAAGACCTACACTCTTAATTCTATAACTTTTCTTTTAAGCAGCCGATCTCGAAGTGGGATGTCTTTAAGTCTTGTGGCTTAGTGCTCTAAAAATCTGCGTTTAAATCTTAGTTTGTAATTTCGGGTCGATTTTTTGCAGTTTTTACGATGTAACCCCTTTCTTAATTTCCGAAAAAATCGACTTTGCAGAAAAGTGACCAAAAACCTGCAGTTCTAAATCCATAACTTTTCCTTCCGGTATCCGATTTCAAAGTGGTATATCTTTAAAGTTTTGTGGCTTTGGTCTCTTAAACTCTGCATTTAAATTTTGTTTTGAAATTTTGAATTGTTATTTTTACAATATAACTCCTTAATCAATTTCCCAAAAATAGAATTCCAGAAAAGTGACCAAAACCTACACTCTTAATTCTATAACTTTTCTTTTAAGCATCCGATCTCGAAGTGGTATGTCTTTAAAGTCTTGTGGCTTAGTGCTCTAAAAATCTGCGTTTAAAACTTAGTTTGTAATTTCGGGTCGATTTTTTGCAATTTTTACGATGTAACCCCTTTCTTAATTTCCGAAAAAATCGACTTTGCAGAAAAGTGACCAAAAACCTGCAGTTCTAAATCCATAACTTTTCATTCCGGTATCCGATTTAAAAGTGGTATATCTTTAAAGTTTTGTGGCTTAGGTCTCTAAAACTCTGCATTTAAATTTTGTTTTGAAATTTAGAATTGTTATTTTTACAATATAACTCCTTAATCAATTTCCCAAAAATAGAATTCCAGAAAAGTGACCAAGACCTACACTCTTAATTCTATAACTTTTCTTTTAAGCAGCCGATCTCGAAGTGGGATGTCTTTAAAGTCTTGTGGCTTAGTGCTCTAAAAATCTGCGTTTAAATCTTAGTTTGTAATTTCGGGTCGATTTTTTGCAGTTTTTACGATGTAACCCCTTTCTTAATTTCCGAAAAAATCGACTTTGCAGAAAAGTGACCAAAAACCTGCAGTTTTAAATCCATAACTTTTCCTTCCGGTATCCGATTTCAAAGTGGTATATCTTTAAAGTTTTGTGGCTTTGGTCTCTTAAACTCTGCATTTAAATTTTGTTTTGAAATTTTGAATTGTTATTTTTACAATATAACTCCTTAATCAATTTCCCAAAAATAGAATTCCAGAAAAGTGACCAAAACCTACACTCTTAATTCTATAACTTTTCTTTTAAGAATCCGATCTCGAAGTGGTATGTCTTTAAAGTCTTGTGGCTAAGTGCTCTAAAAATCTGCGTTCAAAACTTAGTTTGTAATTTCGGGTCGATTTTTTGCAGTTTTTACGATGTAACCCCTTTCTTAATTTCCGAAAAAATGGACTTTGCAGAAAAGTGACCAAAAACCTGCAGTTCTAAATCCATAACTTTTCATTCCGGTATCCGATTTCAAAGTGGTATATCTTAAAAGTTTTGTGGCTTAGGTCTCTAAAACTCTGCATTTAAATTTTGTTTTGAAATTTAGAATTGTTATTTTTACAATATAACTCCCTAATCAATTTCCCGAAAATAGAATTCCAGAAAAGTGACCAAAACCTACACTCTTAATTCTATAACTTTTCTTTTAAGCATCCGATCTCGAAGTGGTATGTCTTTAAAGTCTTGTGGCTTAGTGCTCTAAAAATCTGCGTTTAAAACTTAGTTTGTAATTTCGGGTCGATTTTTTGCAGTTTTTACGATGTAACCCCTTTCTTAATTTCCGAAAAAATGGACTTTGCAGAAAAGTGACCAAAAACCTGCAGTTCTAAATCCATAACTTTTCCTTCAGGTATCCGATTTCAAAGTGGTATATCTTTAAAGTTTTGTGGCTTAGGTCTCTAAAACTCTGCATTTAAATTTTGTTTTGAAATTTAAAATTGTTATTTTTACAATATAACTCCTTAATCAATTTCCCAAAAATAGAATTCCAGAAAAGTGACCAAGACCTACACTCTTAATTCTATAACTTTTCTTTTAAGCATCCGATCTCGAAGTGGGATGTCTTTAAAGTCTTGTGGCTTAGTGCTCTAAAAATCTGCGTTTAAAACTTAGTTTGTAATTTCGGGTCGATTTTTTGCAATTTTTACGATGTAACCCCTTTCTTAATTTCCGAAAAAATCGACTTTGCAGAAAAGTGACCAAAAACCTGCAGTTCTAAATCCATAACTTTTCATTCCGGTATCCGATTTAAAAGTGGTATATCTTTAAAGTTTTGTGGCTTAGGTCTCTAAAACTCTGCATATTAATTTTGTTTTGAAATTTAGAATTGTTATTTTTACAATATAACTCCCTAATCAATTTCCCGAAAATAGAGTTCCAGAAAAGTGACCAAAACCTACACTCTTAATTCTATAACTTTTCTTTTAAGCATCCGATCTCGAAGTGGTATGTCTTTAAAGTCTTGTGGCTTAGTGCTCTAAAAATCTGCGTTTAAAACTTAGTTTGTAATTTCGGGTCGATTTTTTGCAGTTTTTACGATGTAACCCCTTTCTTAATTTCCGAAAAAATGGACTTTGCAGAAAAGTGACCAAAAACCTGCAGTTCTAAATCCATAACTTTTCCTTCAGGTATCCGATTTCAAAGTGGTATATCTTTAAAGTTTTGTGGCTTAGGTCTCTAAAACTCTGCATTTAAATTTTGTTTTGAAATTTAAAATTGTTATTTTTACAATATAACTCCTTAATCAATTTCCCAAAAATAGAATTCCAGAAAAGTGACCAAGACCTACACTCTTAATTCTATAACTTTTCTTTTAAGCAGCCGATCTCGAAGTGGGATGTCTTTAAAGTATTGTGGCTTAGTGCTCTAAAAATCTGCGTTTAAAACTTAGTTTGTAATTTCGGGTCGATTTTTTGCAGTTTTTACGATGTAACCCCTTTCTTAATTTCCGAAAAAATCGACTTTGCAGAAAAGTGACCAAAAACCTGCAGTTCTAAATCCATAACTTTTCCTTCCGGTATCCGATTTCAAAGTGGTATATCTTTAAAGTTTTGTGGCTTTGGTCTCTTAAACTCTGCATTTAAATTTTGTTTTGGAATTTTGAATTGTTATTTTTACAATATAACTCCTTAATCAATTTACCGAAAATAGAATTCCAGAAAATTGACCAAAACCTTCACTCTTAATTCTATAACTTTTCTTTTAAGCATCCGATCTCGAAGTGGTATGTCTTTAAAGTCTTGTGGCTAAGTGCTCTAAAAATCTGCGTTCAAAACTTAGTTTGTAATTTCGGGTCGATTTTTTGCAGTTTTTACGATGTAACCCCTTTCTTAATTTCCGAAAAAATGGACTTTGCAGAAAAGTGACCAAAAACCTGCAGTTCTAAATCCATAACTCTTCATTCCGGTATCCGATTTAAAAGTGGTATATCTTTAAAGTTTTGTGGCTTAGGTCTCTAAAACTCTGCATTTAAATTTTGTTTTGAAATTTAGAATTGTTATTTTTACAATATAACTCCCTAATCAATTTCCCGAAAATAGAATTCCAGAAAAGTGACCAAAACCTACACTCTTAATTCTATAACTTTTCTTTTAAGCATCCGATCTCGAAGTGGTATGTCTTTAAAGTCTTGTGGCTTAGTGCTCTAAAAATCTGCGTTTAAAACTTAGTTTGTAATTTCGGGTCGATTTTTTGCAGTTTTTACGATGTAACCCCTTTCTTAATTTCCGAAAAAATGGACTTTGCAGAAAAGTGACCAAAAACCTGCAGTTCTAAATCCATAACTTTTCCTTCAGGTATCCGATTTCAAAGTGGTATATCTTTAAAGTTTTGTGGCTTAGGTCTCTAAAACTCTGCATTTAAATTTTGTTTTGAAATTTAAATTGTTATTTTTACAATATAACTCCTTAATCAATTTCCCAAAAATAGAATTCCAGAAAAGTGACCAAGACCTACACTCTTAATTCTATAACTTTTCTTTTAAGCAGCCGATCTCGAAGTGGGATGTCTTTAAAGTCTTGTGGCTTAGTGCTCTAAAAATCTGCGTTTAAACTTAGTTTGTAATTTCGGGTCGATTTTTTGCAGTTTTTACGATGTAACCCCTTTCTTAATTTCCGAAAAAATCGACTTTGCAGAAAAGTGACCAAAAACCTGCAGTTCTAAATCCATAACTTTTCCTTCCGGTATCCGATTTCAAAGTGGTATATCTTTAAAGTTTTGTGGCTTTGGTCTCTTAAACTCTGCATTTAAATTTTGTTTTGAAATTTTGAATTGTTATTTTTACAATATAACTCCTTAATCAATTTACCGAAAATAGAATTCCAGAAAATTGACCAAAACCTTCACTCTTAATTCTATAACTTTTCTTTTAAGCATCCGATCTCGAAGTGGTATGTCTTTAAAGTCTTGTGGCTAAGTGCTCTAAAAATCTGCGTTTAAAACTTAGTTTGTAATTTCGGGTCGATTTTTTGCAGTTTTTACGATGTAACCCCTTTCTTAATTTCCGAAAAAATGGACTTTGCAGAAAAGTGACCAAAAACCTGCAGTTCTAAATCCATAACTTTTCATTCCGGTATCCGATTTAAAAGTGGTATATCTTTAAAGTTTTGTGGCTTAGGTCTCTAAACTTCTGCATTTAAATTTTGTTTTGAAATTTAGAATTGTTATTTTTACAATATAACTCCTTAATCAATTTCCCAAAAATAGAATTCCAGAAAAGTGACCAAGACCTACACTCTTAATTCTATAACTTTTCTTTTAAGCAGCCGATCTCGAAGTGGGATGTCTTTAAAGTCTTGTGGCTTAGTGCTCTAAAAATCTGCGTTTAAAACTTAGTTTGTAATTTCGGGTCGATTTTTTGCAGTTTTTACGATGTAACCCCTTTCTTAATTTCCGAAAAAATGGACTTTGCAGAAAAGTGACCAAAAACCTGCAGTTCTAAATCCATAACTTTTCCTTCCGGTATCCGATTTCAAAGTGGTATATCTTTAAAGTTTTGTGGCTTTGGTCTCTTAAAGCTCTGCATTTAAATTTTGTTTTGGAATTTTGAATTGTTATTTTTACAATATAACTCCTTAATCAATTGCCCGAAAATAGAATTCCAGAAAAGTGACCAAAACCTACACTCTTAATTCTATAACTTTTCTTTTAAGCAGCCGATCTCGAAGTGGGATGTCTTTAAAGTCTTGTGGCTAAGTGCTCTAAAAATCTGCGTTTAAAACTTAGTTTGTAATTTCGGGTCGATTTTTTGCAGTTTTTACGATGTAACCCCTTTCTTAATTTCCGAAAAAATGGACTTTGCAGAAAAGTGACCAAAAACCTGCAGTTCTAAATCCATAACTTTTCATTCCGGTATCCGATTTCAAAGTGGTATATCTTAAAAGTTTTGTGGCTTAGGTCTCTAAAACTCTGCATTTAAATTTTGTTTTGAAATTTAGAATTGTTATTTTTACAATATAACTCCCTAATCAATTTCCCGAAAATAGAATTCCAGAAAAGTGACCAAAACCTACACTCTTAATTCTATAACTTTTCTTTTAAGCATCCGATCTCGAAGTGGTATGTCTTTAAAGTCTTGTGGCTTAGTGCTCTAAAAATCTGCGTTTAAAACTTAGTTTGTAATTTCGGGTCGATTTTTTGCAATTTTTACGATGTAACCCCTTTCTTAATTTCCGAAAAAATCGACTTTGCAGAAAAGTGACCAAAAACCTGCAGTTCTAAATCCATAACTTTTCATTCCGGTATCCGATTTAAAAGTGGTATATCTTTAAAGTTTTGTGGCTTAGGTCTCTAAAACTCTGCATTTAAATTTTGTTTTGAAATTTAGAATTGTTATTTTTACAATATAACTCCTTAATCAATTTCCCAAAAATAGAATTCCAGAAAAGTGACCAAGACCTACACTCTTAATTCTATAACTTTTCTTTTAAGCAGCCGATCTCGAAGTGGGATGTCTTTAAAGTCTTGTGGCTTAGTGCTCTAAAAATCTGCGTTTAAATCTTAGTTTGTAATTTCGGGTCGATTTTTTGCAGTTTTTACGATGTAACCCCTTTCTTAATTTCCGAAAAAATCGACTTTGCAGAAAAGTGACCAAAAACCTGCAGTTCTAAATCCATAACTTTTCCTTCCGGTATCCGATTTCAAAGTGGTATATCTTTAAAGTTTTGTGGCTTTGGTCTCTTAAACTCTGCATTTAAATTTTGTTTTGAAATTTTGAATTGTTATTTTTACAATATAACTCCTTAATCAATTTCCCAAAAATAGAATTCCAGAAAAGTGACCAAAACCTACACTCTTAATTCTATAACTTTTCTTTTAAGCATCCGATCTCGAAGTGGTATGTCTCTAAAGTCTTGTGGCTAAGTGCTCTAAAAATCTGCGTTTAAAACTTAGTTTGTAATTTCGGGTCGATTTTTTGCAGTTTTTACGATGTAACCCCTTTCTTAATTTCCGAAAAAATCGACTTTGCAGAAAAGTGACCAAAAACCTGCAGTTCTAAATCCATAACTTTTCATTCCGGTATCCGATTTAAAAGTGGTATATCTTTAAAGTTTTGTGGCTTAGGTCTCTAAAACTCTGCATTTAAATTTTGTTTTGAAATTTAGAATTGTTATTTTTACAATATAACTCCCTAATCAATTTCCCGAAAATAGAATTCCAGAAAAGTGACCAAAACCTACACTCTTAATTCTATAACTTTTCTTTTAAGCATCCGATCTCGAAGTGGTATGTCTTTAAAGTCTTGTGGCTAGTGCTCTAAAAATCTGCGTTTAAAACTTAGTTTGTAATTTCGGGTCGATTTTTTGCAGTTTTTACGATGTAACCCCTTTCTTAATTTCCGAAAAAATCGACTTTGCAGAAAAGTGACCAAAAACCTGCAGTTCTAAATCCATAACTTTTCATTCCGGTATCCGATTTCAAAGTGGTATATCTTTAAAGTTTTGTGGCTTAGGTCTCTAAACTCTGCATTTAAATTTTGTTTTGAAATTTTGAATTGTTATTTTTACAATATAACTCCTTAATCAATTTCCCAAAAATAGAATTCCAGAAAAGTGACCAAAACCTACACTCTTAATTCTATAACTTTTCTTTTAAGCATCCGATCTCGAAGTGGTATGTCTTTAAAGTCTTGTGGCTTAGTGCTCTAAAAATCTGCGTTTAAATCTTAGTTTGTAATTTCGGGTCGATTTTTTGCAGTTTTTACGATGTAACCCCTTTCTTAATTTCCGAAAAAATCGACTTTGCAGAAAAGTGACCAAAAACCTGCAGTTCTAAATCCATAACTTTTCCTTCCGGTATCCGATTTCAAAGTGGTATATCTTTAAAGTTTTGTGGCTTAGGTCTCTAAAACTCTGCATTTAAATTTTGTTTTGAAATTTGAATTGTTATTTTTACAATATAACTCCTTAATCAATTTCCCAAAAATAGAATTCCAGAAAAGTGACCAAAACCTACACTCTTAATTCTATAACTTTTCTTTTAAGCATCCGATCTCGAAGTGGTATGTCTTAAAGTCTTGTGGCTAAGTGCTCTAAAAATCTGCGTTTAAAACTTAGTTTGTAATTTCGGGTCGATTTTTTGCAGTTTTTACGATGTAACCCCTTTCTTAATTTCCGAAAAAATCGACTTTGCAGAAAAGTGACCAAAAACCTGCAGTTCTAAATCCATAACTTTTCATTCCGGTATCCGATTTAAAGTGGTATATCTTTAAAGTTTTGTGGCTTAGGTCTCTAAAACTCTGCATTTAAATTTTGTTTTGAAATTTAGAATTGTTATTTTTACAATATAACTCCCTAATCAATTTCCCGAAAATAGAATTCCAGAAAAGTGACCAAAACCTACACTCTTAATTCTATAACTTTTCTTTTAAGCATCCGATCTCGAAGTGGTATGTCTCTAAAGTCTTGTGGCTAAGTGCTCTAAAAATCTGCGTTTAAAACTTAGTTTGTAATTTCGGGTCGATTTTTTGCAGTTTTTACGATGTAACCCCTTTCTTAATTTCCGAAAAAATCGACTTTGCAGAAAAGTGACCAAAAACCTGCAGTTCTAAATCCATAACTTTTCATTCCGGTATCCGATTTAAAAGTGGTATATCTTTAAAGTTTTGTGGCTTAGGTCTCTAAAACTTTGCATTTAAATTTTGTTTTGAAATATTGATTTGTTATTTTTACAATATAACTCCTTAATCAATTTCCCAAAAATAGAATTCCAGTAAAGTGACCAAAACCTACACTCTTAATTCTATAACTTTGCTTTTAAGCATCCGATCTCGAAGTGGTATGTCTTTAAAGTCTTGTGGCTTAGTGCTCTAAAAATCTGCGTTTAAAACTTAGTTTGTAATTTCGGGTCGATTTTTTGCAATTTTTACGATGTAACCCCTTTCTTAATTTCCGAAAAAATCGACTGTGCAGAAAATTGACCAAAAACCTGCAGTTCTAAATCCATAACTTTTCATTCCGGTATCCGATTTAAAAGTGGTATATCTTAAAAGTTTTGTGGATTAGGTCTCTAAAACTTTGCATTTAAATTTTGTTTTGAAATTTTGATTTGTTATTTTTACAATATAACTCCTTAATCAATTTCCCAAAAATAGAATTCCAGTAAAGTGACCAAAACCTACACTCTTAATTCTATAACTTTTCTTTTAAGCATCCGATCTCGAAGTGGTATGTCTTTAAAGTCTTGTGGCTTAGTGCTCTAAAAATCTGCGTTTAAAACTTAGTTTGTAATTTCGGGTCGATTTTTTGCAATTTTTACGATGTAACCCCTTTCTTAATTTCCGAAAAAATCGACTTTGCAGAAAAGTGACCAAAAACCTGCAGTTCTAAATCCATAACTTTTCATTCCGGTATCCGATTTCAAAGTGGTATATCTTTAAAGTTTTGTGGCTTAGGTCTCTAAAACTCTGCATTTAAATTTTGTTTTGAAATTTTTAATTGTTATTTTTACAATATAACTCCTTAATCAATTTCCCAAAAATAGAATTCCAGTAAAGTGACCAAAACCTACACTCTTAATTCTATAACTTTTCTTTTAAACATCCGATCTCGAAGTGATATGTCTTTAAAGTCTTGTGGCTTAGTGCTCTAAAAATCTGCGTTTAAAACTTAGTTTGTAATTTCGGGTCGATTTTTTGCAGTTTTTACGATGTAACCCCTTTCTTAATTTCCGAAAAAATCGACTTTGCAGAAAAGTGACCAAAAACCTGCAGTTCTAAATCCATAACTTTTCCTTCCGGTATCCGATTTAAAAGTGGTATATCTTAAAAGTTTTGTGGCTTAGGTCTCTAAAACTCTGCATTTAAATTTTGTTTTGAAATTTGAATTGTTATTTTTACAATATAACTCCCTAATCAATTTCCCGAAAATAGAATTCCAGAAAAGTGACCAAGACCTACACTCTTAATTCTATAACTTTTCTTTTAAGCAGCCGATCTCGAAGTGGTATATCTTTAAAGTCTTGTGGCTAAGTGCTCTAAAAATCTGCGTTTAAAACTTAGTTTGTAATTTCGGGTCGATTTTTTGCAGTTTTTACGATGTAACCCCTTTCTTAATTTCCGAAAAAATCGACTTTGCAGAAAAGTGACCAAAAACCTGCAGTTCTAAATCCATAACTTTTCCTTCCGGTATCCGATTTCAAAGTGGTATATCTTGTGGCTTAGGTCTCTAAAACTCTGCATTTAAATTTTGTTTTGAAATTTTTAATTGTTATTTTTATAATATAACTCCTTATTCAATTTCCCAAAAATAGAATTCCAGAAAAGTGACCAAAACCTACACTCTTAATTCTATAACTTTTCTTTTAAGCATCCGATCTCGAAGTGGTATATCTTTAAAGTCTTGTGGCTTAGTGCTCTAAAAATCTGCGTTTAAAACTTAGTTTGTAATTTCGGGTCGATTTTTTGCAGTTTTTACGATGTAACCCCTTTCTTAATTTCCGAAAAAATCGACTTTGCAGAAAAGTGACCAAAAACCTGCAGTTCTAAATCCATAACTTTTCATTCCGGTATCCGATTTCATAGTGGTATATCTTGTGGCTTAGGTCTCTAAAACTCTGCATTTAAATTTTGTTTTGAAATTTTTAATTGTTATTTTTATAATATAACTCCTTATTCAATTTCCCAAAAATAGAATTCCAGAAAAGTGACCAAAACCTACACTCTTAATTCTATAACTTTTCTTTTAAGCATCCGATCTCGAAGTGGTATGTCTTTAAAGTCTTGTGGCTTAGTGCTCTAAAAATCTGCGTTTAAAACTTAGTTTGTAATTTCGGGTCGACTTTTTGCAATTTTTATGATGTAACCCCTTTCTTAATTTCCGAAAAAATCGACTTTGCAGAAAAGTGACCAAAAACCTGCAGTTCTAAATCCATAACTTTTCATTCCGGTATCCGATTTCATAGTGGTATATCTTGTGGCTTAGGTCTCTAAAACTCTGCATTTAAATTTTGTTTAGAAATTTTTAATTGTTATTTTTATAATATAACTCCTTATTCAATTTCCCAAAAATAGAATTCCAGAAAAGTGACCAAAACCTACACTCTTAATTCTATAACTTTTCTTTTAAGCATCCGATCTCGAAGTGGTATGTCTTTAAAGTCTTGTGGCTTAGTGCTCTAAAAATCTGCGTTTAAAATTTAGTTTGTAATTTCGGGTCGACTTTTTGCAATTTTTATGATGTAACCCCTTTCTTAATTTCCGAAAAAATCGTATTTGCGGAAAAGTGACTAAAAACTGCAGTCCCAAGTCCCTAACATTATTATGTTAAAGCATATTCTGCTTACTCTAATAGCATACCAGAAACACCCAATATATGAAACAGTTCTACTCTTAAAAAATAATAAAAAAATGAATGTTTTAATTAATTCATTTATTAATAACCGAAGAACACAACTTTTTTACAAAATCAACAGGAACAAGAACTAGTAAAACAGACGAGAGCCCCGTTTTATGTCGCCTAAGTACCTGGATTTCTATAAGATATAAAATAACACCCGAAATTCATTTAGAATAAAAAATCGTTAGCTGTGGCTTGGATAAGCCATTAATTCGTTAGCTAAAAATATCCCAATGTGATTTGATTATCTGTATTGCCATGGCATAACTTAACCATTTGTAGACTGCTTCTTGGACCCAACGACCTTTCCTGGCAACAGCTGCTCATTTGCTGCCAGTTCTGGTCACCGAGTTTGCTCCTTGGACTTCTGAAAGGGATTCCCATTTCATTGCCTGGCAACTAGACAGCCAACTGGTCGGTCGCTGGCTGGGTTCCGTAATTTGAGCGCAAATATTGGAGTTTTAAAACCACCGGCAAGGCAACAGTGGCTAAATCCGCAAATAAGAGAATAATAATAATAATGAGCAAATATTTAAGCAGCCGGGAACTTATCAGAGGAACAACAAACACTAAGAGGGCTGAAACTCACGATCTAGCTACATGGAGAAAAATTAATAATACTTATTTTAACTAAAACAAAATATTAATAAATTAATAAATTAAATTCATATGAAGTTATATAAATATTGTATAAATAAATGCCGATATTTATAAATTCAAGTTTAAAATTATTTTAATTTTAAATAAATTAATTTTATTTTGCTTGATACATTTTGGCTTTAAGAATTTGAAATTGACCAGTTGACAACTTTATTAAAATTATAAATGTTGATAAAATTTAAAAATAATTCTAAAATACTTTATTTATTTGTGACAGCTAAAATTTGTCATCACATTTTCGACCTGTTACATTATACTAAAGAAAGGGAAGCATTAAGAAGTACAGCTACGCTAATTATTTAGATATTAAATTAATTATGTTGAAAAACAATATTAAGTAAACACATTCCCTGCTTTTTGTGTGGCAATTTTGTCTCACTATAATCTAGGTGATATTTTCTCCATGTGTCCCGGAGTTACCCTTCGATGATAAGAGTCGGATGGCTTGAAACCTCCCTTAGATTCCACCACCCTCCACCACATTCCCGTTTCGCTGATTGTAATTATGAATGAAATTTGAATTGCTGATGGAGTGCGGAGAATCGGGGAAACGGAGAACGGGAATTCAGTACACTTTCCGTTGCATTTTGCCGGACACGTGGCCGTTCAGTTCCTGATCCCCGGTCACGTGGCCTTCGCCACCCCATTCCGCCCCATTCCGCGCTCATCGGAAGTGCCAATAAGTAGTTGTCAATATTGACTGATTATCTCGACACGGCGAAAGTGGGGGAGATTTTGGAGAGAGATGCGGAGAAAGCGAGCGTCGTGATTGCGAGTTGTTTGAGACTTAAGCGGAAGTAAACATAAATCACAGCAAAGATCCCATCCCCCTGGCAATTATTTTCCAGGAGATGGCCATAATTTAGACTGCCAGGCGACAGGAAGAAGCTGCTACCATTTAGTTCCATCTCCCTGCAATACGTTCCGTTCCGACAGGAGATGCGCATAATTGCATTTGAATGGCGACCCAAGATGAAACTGCAATCGCAGTTTAGTGGTGTAATATGGAGATAAGCTAAACGATGATTTTATCAGTCTGACTTGGATTTCACCAAGTCCAAAGATCGTTAAACAAGGGAGATCCAAATTTACACATCTAAAAAGTGAATTTCGGAATTTCATTTTGTTCTACTTAAATATCCAAATCAGCATAAGAAAATTCTAGAATTTGTTGCTCTTTTTTGACAAACTATTGACACATACTAATCAGAACTTTTTTTAAAAACATCAAAAACCTAAGGCGGTGAAGATAAATCATAGTTACTAGAATGTTTCAATATTTCTTGACCAATTTGAGATAAAAGATACAAAAGCAACACATTATGCAAATATTTTATAATTTAAAAAAATATTTGTATACATTAGCGTTAGGAAGATTAAATTAAATAAATACAAATATGAATATAACAATGAGAATAAGAAACAAAAATATAAAATTCTTTGACAATTATTATAGCAGGCAAAATGAAGTAATACTGAGAATAATGAATAAACGATAAAGTGGTTATCTGCGGTTGCTGTTATCACAGTTCAGGCGTTGAGTGGCGACTGCAATTGTTCCTCGAGTCGGGATTTCGAAGTCTCGAAGATATAGCTTAGTGAATCGAAAGGCAGTCGAGCATTGAACGCCGCTCAGTCATCAGTCAACTTTTTGGATATAAACATCAACTGCAGAACTAATGGAATTTCTCAGGACTCTTTCACTGCTTTTGATTTTGAGTATAGACCAGTCATATGGCCGATGTGAAAGATCTGTATCATTGGAAAATGGCCTGGTCATGTTTCGAGGCAGAAGTCTTGTGAGATTTCGGTGCAATCGCGGCTATTCTCTGCAAGGAAGTATGTTGCAAAATTGCGAACGAGATGGCCGCCTTCGGGGAGAAAAGCCTTTTTGTGCCAGTGAGTGAAAAAAAATTTATTTACAAAATTGGCCCATTGACCAAATAAAAAAAAACAAGGTATAAGAACACTTTCCAATTGTTAAAGTTTTTTAAGAAAAATTAAAACTGTTCATTTGGTAATCCAAAAGCGTATTTTAAATTTCAATTTAATGTAGTTATCAATTTTGTAATAGTTAATAGCCAAAAATGAATAAATCCATTAATCATATTTTTAGAAAGTTTCTACTTTCTTAAGCTATTATAAAAATGCTCATAAATTAAGGTTTTTCTAAGCTTTCAAAAAAAAAAATCCCTAAGTTTGAAAAAAATACAATAAATTTCTATTGAACTCTTTTTACACTTGCTCGTGGCACCTATCAATATTTTTGAGAAACATGATTAAAATAAGTATTTCAAAAGCAATGGTGAATTGATTGGCCAAATGCGAATAGAGTAGTTTCTTGTTTACTGACATCCCTCTTTTGTTCCAACTTTTAGGGAGGGGTTGCGAGGAGAATAAGGATCCTGAGAATGGACGTGTTCTGAGTGATCCTTTGAAGGCGGAAATCGTGTGCCTGGATGGCTTTGTGTTGGTGGGCAGTCGCACTGCCTACTGCAATGGCGAAGAGTGGAACACCCAGTTGGGTACCTGCCGCAGGAGCAATCACACTGACGACCATTCCTGTGACTTTGAGAGCGAGGATCAGTGCGGTTGGGAGGCGGAGGTCACCTACCGGCAACCTTGGAGACGCGTCAGTGCGGTCTATGACCATCACTCGCTGCGAACAGGACCCCATCACGATCACACCTTCCAGAGCCACGCCGGCGGACACTATATGCGCATGGAGACCCAGATGGGCGCCTATGGCAGCTACCACTTAATGTCGCCAATCTATCCCAGATCCCTGAGTCTGAAGACGGCCTGCTGCTTCCGGTTTCACTATTTCATGTTCGGAGTGGGCGTGGATAGTCTGGTGGTGTCCGTGAAACCCGTCTCCATGCGAATGGCCGACATGTGGAACCTTTTCAGGGCCAAGTAAGTTCATTCGCAGCGGAAGCCCAGTTCGATAAGGCAAAGGCAAAGCATTCAAAATGATAAAAAGGGGAATCTTATTTACGTAACAGTTTGTAGCAAGAAAAAGTTTAGCTGGAAAGTTCTTAGATATGACATGTTTTCGAATTTTTAATTTGAACTTTTTCTTAGTCAGCAAGACGGGGAGATAAAACATTTTGGACCACAAAACTTAGATAATGTATTTATTTTTTAATACATACATTTCAAGATAACGCAAACTGTAAATTTAAGAACTTTATGTCAACGGAATGGGTTTACTTTAAAAACAAGAATATTTTCTCACATTTAAAACGTAAATTTTTGTATAAAAAATTTACTATCTGGTCCCCCAGTTCCAGCAAATTCGAGATGTCAGGCCAACAGGGACCACGCTGGCTAGAGCACACTATAACCATAGATGAGATGCAGGAGGACTTTCAGGTGATCTTCACGGCCACCGATGCGAGATCGGAATTCGGGGACATCGCCATCGATGACGTCAAGCTGATGACGGGCAGTGAGTGCGGAGTGGATGGATACACCACCACCACCGAACCACCACCACCACCGACGGCCAGCAGCGAAATGCCTTTGGTTTCGGATATGATGAGCTGTAGGGGTCGTTGCGGTTCCGAAAATCCCGGTCCCTCCTTCACCAAAGGGGGTTTCATTTTGGGTTGTGGGTGTGATGATTCTTGTCTCATATTTGACAACTGTTGCCTAAACTATATCGACGAGTGTGCTAAGGGGCTCGATACAACGACCGAAGAAGAAACGAGCTCTACAACAACCACTAGCACTACAAAGAAACCTACAACAACCACAAGAAGAGCAACAACATCGACAAAAAGAGCAACTACAACGACATCTACGACAACAACAACAACCAGAAGGACAACAACACCAACTACTACTTCAACCACTACAACACCAAGGCCCACAACAACAACAACGAAGGTAGCTACCACAAGAAGGACAACAACCACCAAAAAGCCGACAACAACAACGCGGAAAACATCAACAACAACTAAAACTTCTGCGACACCAAAGACAACAACAACAACTACTTCAACCACTCCAAAGACAACAACTACAAAAAAAGTGTTGACAACACAGAAAACCACAACAACAACAACGACAGGAAAAACTACCACAGCTAAAAAGATTGATGCAACAACAACAAAAGCGCCTTCAACATCCAGTACCCAAAAAATTGCAGGAAAGAATATTTATTTTTCTTCTTACACTTTTATAACAATATTTCGGTCTGGTATTAATAACTCGGACAAAAAGACAACTACTCAGATCCAATACAAAGAATTTACTTTTGTGAGATGTAAACAAACTATAAAAATTGGTTTTTATAGACATATTTAACCACTATAAAATTTTTCAATACTAACAATCTATATACTAAGGAAGATAAGGCAACAACAAAGCTAAACTTCAAATACAATGTTAAACAATTTATAAAGATAAAATAGGGACACCATAAAAGTTTTTAATATAAAACATTTGCATTGGTGGATTAAATGTCTATGTCCTTCTTTAGAAATTGTGTTGTTTTTGCATGTTTTTAATCAGTAGCTAATTAAAAAAAAAACATCATAAAGTCAATTAAAAATAATATTTTTGAAATCCAACAGGACTCGGCACAACTGAACAGACGAGAAAGCGTATCACTTGGAAGATTGATCCGCAGGACATCGCAGGACACATGGGCACTGACGAAAGTACATCCAACCCAGCCTTAATAGTGTTGTATATGCTTGTCGGCCTTGTGCTTGTGGTTGTTCTGGCCAATATCACACATCGCTGGATATTCCCAGTCAGTGGTTCCAGAACCAACAACGAGAAGGCCGTAACTTTCAGAAAGGCTTTTGAAAGTCTGAAGAAACCAATAAGATTTCTGCGGAGACGGGGAACATCAAGCATGGATCAGCCGTTGTGCGATACAGATAACGAGGACGGAGATTATTTCGAGGAAATGGGAGTGGACATACGCAATGGGTCCGGTCTATGAGGGTGCGGATCTACAAATAATCCATAGGCCCCTATATAAATTACTTATGCCTATTGTATAGGAAGTTAAAAATGTATGAAATTCAAAGAAATCAGCTTGAACGTACAGTCTATGAGGGTGCGGACTTCAAAATAAGCCAAAAGTATGAGGATTGATGTGCCCTATCTAATAATTGCTTATGCCTATTGTGTAGGATGATATAAATAAAAGAAAATCTTAAACAAATATATTTGTAAAACGTTGATAATTATTTGTTTAATTGTATACAAATTTAGTGATTTTATAATGGAATATATTAACTCTATAAAAATAAATTAAAAGCAGGGGAGTCAGTCTGTTGTTCATTTTTGACAATCAAAAATAACACAATTATTATGAGTTTCGAAAGTAGAGACAAACAAGTGGGCAAGTGCCAAGAGCGCAGACTGTTATCATTATTTTCCAAGAAAATTAGGATAAGGATCTTTCAAGATAGTATTGAACATTACCTTTTACATTTCTTGGTAAGTGCAAATAACAATCCCCCAAAGGGTTGCACCCCTTTTATCAGACACCCCTCCAAAAATAACTGTGAATAACCCAATCAAATTAGGTTATATTGTATTTATGAAAGGGGCAGGAAAATTGAATTGGCAAAACGCAGGTGGGAAGTAGCTGAAGCTGAGTATATATTATGGACTCGAAAAGTTAACCCTCGGGAATAAAACATTTTTGGTCGCATTTAACGAGATTCGAAGAAGCAGAGCAGCATAATCAAATCTTGTGGGGAGTGTCAGTTGCTAAGGAATAGCCCCCGGTTGTGAATTCCATCCGGTTCCTGTTCTCCTGAAGATTCTGATGCTGCCGTCAGTCAGTCAGTCAACCCCATAACCTCTATGTTCACTGCCCTCTCTTCATGGAATCTGGGTGTTGCACGTGTCCTGCCAGCGGCTGTTGCAACCACCGACTGCTGCCAAACGATAGAAAAAAGAAGAACCCAATAACCTAACCCAAAAACCCAAGCCAAAGCAACCACCAACCGAGTTTTCCGAGTTTTTCGGGGGCAGGCTCGTGTTTTAACAGCGGCTTTCGGTTGTGATTTAGTGGCAGCTTAGCGTCTGGCACGGGACCAGTTACCAGTAACCAGACAACCAGTATTCCCCTTCCTCTACACAGTAAGAAATGAAATACCTTTAAGACGAATCCATAAAGTTTTACAGAGGCAACCTTAATTAGTTTTAAGCAAACTAAACATTTTGTTAGGAATTGGAAAAGGTGATACAAATTTTTAATTCTGATTATTCAGACAACCTCCAACACCTATATTTCCCTACACAGTAAGAAATAAATTAAATTAAAGTCACAATTTTAAAGTTTTACAAGAAAAAGCTTAAATACTTTTAAACAAACTAAACATTTCGTTAGGAATTGGAGAAAGATGTCACAAAAAATCAAAAGTAATATCATTTATTTTTTTTCAATATTTAAATTTTAAATTCAGAACTTTCAGACAACCACCATCGCTCACAGTAAGATATAAATTAATTTTAAAATTTAATTTTCAACATTTGAATTTCCAATTCCGAATTTAAATTAATTAAACTTTTCCAAAGTGTATCAACCTTTTGTGCCGCCCTCAGCTGAAATATTTTCTGGGCATTTCATGCAATTATTGCCCCTCAACCAGACGAATCCCAGACCGAGAAGCCCATCGCAAACCAACAAAATACCAAGTTTGCACGCTCAACAAATTTTCACACAAGATTTTCCAGCCTTGAGTTTTCCGCAGCGTTTTGCATGCACCACCCTTGCCGGTTTTCGGGAGTTCTCGTTCTCGTTCTTTTTTATTTTTATTTTTTTGTTTTTTCCTGACTTCCTGTTTGCCATTGTGATTTAACGCCTGCCGTCGCTCTCTATCGACTTCTCACACATCATTTGGCGGCTAGAATTTTACTGGGTTTTTTTTCTCTTTGGGTTTTTGGTTTTAATTAAAAAGGCATTTTGATGGGCCAGACAGGAGGCGTGCCTTAAGTTGCTTCTGGCGCATTTTTAGCCTAATGCTCATTCAGGCTCTAATTAAATGGTAAGTAAGTCGGCTTATCAGCGAACTGGAGGGGTTAAAGATGGTTTAGGCATCGAGGGGTTGGGCTCTATGGATGTATATATACAATTTTATTTGACTGCATCGCATGTGGAGCATCGTAAATTTCCAGGGGACAAATTTTGCATGGAAAATTGCGTGGGGCGGGTTAAGGGGTGTCCCTTATCTATCGCATTCCGGACAAGCCCACACACGGTGCTGAAAAACAAGGGACGCACCCTTGACACCCTGTTGTACTCCCTTCCAAGTCCCTAGGCCTCTTACTGTCCCCTTCTTATCGCGGCAATAAATCGCATTAATTTATTGTTGTCGCCGCATATTTGGCGGCACGGTGGAAAACCCACACTCACTCAAAATGGGGGCTATTTTCCTTTAATGGGCTTGTCCACTAAGTGGTGAAAACGAGGGGGTTAAAGGACAAAAAGCGACAGCAACTGCACTTTTAAGCTAGCAATTTTTGTTGGTATATGAATAACCCACCTGAAAATATTCTACAAGCTTGGGGTTCTAAAATATAGAAAACCATAGTTTCTTTAAGACATTCTAAAACACTTAAATTAATAAAAAAAAACATTTTTGTTTCTTTTAAATTTAAAACAAACGCATTTGAGCCTTATGAACATTTAATAATATTAATTAATTTTCTCTTTCCCAAACCCATACATATACTCTTTTATAAAAAAAAAAAAAAAATTTAATTGACACTTTAAAATATATTTTGAAAAATTTAAACGTATTCTTACATTTGTAATAAATAAATTAGAAGTCTCAAAAAAATATATATATTTAAAGAGCATTTAGAAATTTATAACGCAATTTATGTTTTATTTTTAAAAGGTTAAATAATTCTAGAAACTAATATTTTATTAATATTTACAGCAACAAGGAAGTTACAATGCACTTTTAGTGTAGGTGTTTTCCTCAATGGTAGAGTATATATCATTCCTCAATATCCCCCTCGACATAAAAATGTCTCTGCATTACGTTTTTATTGTTTTCTTATTTCTATCAGCTGCGTCAGCATTTCAGTTTTGTCCTTTTAATCTCCATGTGCAAAATGCCTTCCTAAGATCCCAATCGAGAATCGAGGGGGGAATATGGGAGCCGGGACTCGAGGGCCTCCGAATATTTATAACACTACGGCTGCAATTTATTATGCAGTGTCTGGACATTGGTCAGTGGTCAGTGGAAATGGAAGTAGAAGTAGAAGTAAAAGTGGAGTGGAGTTGAGATTTGGCTACTTTAATGTGCCAGTCACCAAAGATGTCACCTTGTGCTGGGCTTCAGGGGGTCAAAAGTGGGGGTTGAACTGGTCTGCAGGGGTGCGTCAGGCCATACACAAAACCTGGCCAAGATTTATGCACTCAAGTTATGGCGGACCAGACTGCAACTTTATCGTTGGCACTGGGATTTTACACGCTGAGAAAAAAAATCAAAACTCGTATGAAAATAAAACAGATTCGCCAGATTTTTTCTTAACAAAAATCAAAATCAATTTTCCGATTCTCAAATATTTTTTATATAAAAAGAGTATCCTAAAATAACTTGATTAATTGGTAAATTTTTAATTTAATTCTTTTTTACACAAGTTCTATCTAAGGCTACAACTGTAAATTAATATTTATTAAAGAAAAGATTATTGTTTTGAGACTAAAGTAAATAAATGCAGACATTTTAACAAAAGCAAAATATATAAAAAATCGTTTCTTTCGCTGTATATTGCTGGATTTCCTTTTGCCAGCTTGACCAGAGTTTCTACTTTTCTCCCCCTCCCACCTCCCCCGATTTCCCACTTCCCCTTTTAACTGCAGTTGTTGTTGCCTGGTCTCGACATTTCCTGTTGCCGTCCGTTATCAGTTTTCTAAAGTTGTTGTCGACTGCAGATCTTTTTGCACTTCTTGTGTGTGTCAGGCAGTATTTTTGCCCAAGACTGTGACTACATTTAAATAAACACACAAAGGGAAAACTAGAAAAAAGATGCCCTTTTTAAGTTGTTAAAAGAATCTATGGAAAAGCTTAACTATATACTGGTTAAAGTTATTTTTATTCATATGCATGACACAACTTATTAAAGCAAATTATTTAATAGTTAATATAACCAGTGCAGTGGGTATTAAAAATTCTGTTAAAATTTGTCTTGAAATGATTAAGTAGTTATTTCCTAAAACAATTCATAACCAATTCAATTTCCAGGGCAAATAAACTTCGAGTTTCTTTTTGTTTTCTTGTTATATGATGTGTTCTCCGCCGTTTTGTTAAATTATATATAAAGCTTTATGGCATGACTCGCCCTACAAATAATAATAGTTCGCTGATTGTTTTTAATTGCTTCTTATATTTGATTTCTGATAGCGATAAGAGTTAAATTATTTTGTAGATAAGCATTTACTATTAAAAGGCGGTCTAGGTAAAGAAAATTCACATTTCGCACAATAAGATGATCAAAGTTAGTTGTTTGACTGTGGCTCTAGCTGCCATTTTTCTGTTGGCTTTTGCCAATTCGGAGGAGTTTGGTAAGTTAAAATGACCTCTTTTTCAATTTGGTATAAATGTACATGTCCATGTACCCACAGACACCGAGCACACTTGGGTAGCTGGACATCTATCGCTGCCATTTCCCAGAAACGCTGTACTGGGAGGCGTCTCAACCGAAGGCCATTACGTATACGTAGGACGCGTAAAATATTTTGGAGCTTTTCCAGTTCAGGTGAAGGCAGAAACGGGAGAGATCACTTGGAACAACGGCACGTATGCCTATGTAGGCACGAAAAACTATGAGATATTGGTGTCGTCGGATCACTACTCCTTCGAGTGGGTAAGCAGCCATGATGGCAAATACGAGCGGGGCTTAGTGGCCTCTGGAACCTCTAGTATCAATGAGCGGATCTTCGTTTGTCGCGCAATTACGCCTAGTGGTCAGCTTCCTGGAACCCTCATTCTCAGCCTGAAGGGGTGCCGCGTTGCTGGAAGTACTGTCAAGTATGACAAATACGAGGTTCTAGTGGCCCGATAAATTTATAAAATTAATTATGCAAAAACTAACAAATAAAAAACACCAAATAAAAAAAAATATAAGTAGAGTAGAGTTAAATGTACAAATACTTTATTAAATTGTGAAGTAAATTTCAAGGAATCGTGTAAAGTTTTAACCTTAAAACAATAAGTGTATGCTTTTGGACACGTAACAATTACTTAACTCTTTTCACCGCAGCTGTTTTCTGGTTCCTCAAAAATCCGTCAAAATTTTTTACCCATTTTCACAGAGTTGGTTTTGAAATCCTCCAAGCTGATGTAAAAGAAATTAGATAATTTTAAGGGCCATGAAAGAAATTGTTCTGAATAAAGAGGTACATTTAAAATCAATCAAAATTCTTTACTGATTTTCATACAATTTGTTTGAAATCCGCTTACAGGCCAAGGCAAATGAAACAAACTCGGGAAAACTAAGCTTCTCTTTACCGCCTTCCTCCTCGACTTCCCATTTTCATCGCCGTCATTACTGGGGTCAGGATCATCATCGTAATCACCAGCAAGCAGCATAAAAACTAATTAAGCATCACATTTCACATCCAATTCGACCTCTTCGACTCCCCTGAGTATCCGCAAATGGCAGCAAAAATAATATTGCAAAAAAAGATGTAAGCAGAGGAAAAAAGAAAATCCAAATCGAAATATAAGCCAAATAAATTTCCCGTTCACCAAATGCGCTTTCATAATTAATATGAAAAACAAGAGGAGAAACGAGGGAAAGCAAAGTCATAGCTGCCATGACAACAACTGGAAATGAAAGAGGAAAATTAACGGCAATAGGGGAGAAGGCAGAAGAAAACTTCAATATTTTCAGGGTCTGGCTTCTGGATTGATGTGCATTACACAAGGACTAATCCGCAGCCGAATTAAAAGTGCAGTCAAGGCAGAATTTCTGAAAATTTCCCCTACACCAAAAGAAATACTTATTTGAGCTTAAAAACAATTTTTTTTATGGAAAGTATTAATTCAAATTTAGGTACGAATATTTTAATATACTAAAAACTATGCATGAGTTTATTAAAGTGATTGTAAAATTTAAAATATGAATAGGTATTGTGGGTGTTTGTAAGCTTTGCTTGCTTTTAAGAATAATATATATAGTTTTTAAGACACTTTAGTTAGTACTGAAAACGTTTTAGCACAAATGTAGAATTATAAAAAGTATTTCACCAGAATTCTTAAATTTGTTAATCTTTTTAAAGCAATATAATGCTGGTACTCTTATTTGCTCAGTGCAACTTGTTAAAAACATATCGCAAATCAAACAATTGTCTTGCCTGCAATGGCCCACCACATTCATTGATGTGTTGTTCTTCCACCAACCACCAGCTGCTGCTGGAGAAGTTGGAAAAGCCGAAGGAAAATCTGACGCAAGGGAAAGGCGAAGCCAAAAGAAGCTGCAGCATTGCATGGTTTAATCAGCAGCTTACAAGGGTAAACAAAAAGAAAGGAAAAGCCAAAAAGTGCACCATGAAAAGTGGGTGGATCGAATGCCATCCATCAAAATGAAATTGAAATCTTTTGCTCATTTTTGAGCTTTGCAAATGTGGAGTGTGGCGGGGTGGAGGGGGATAGGGTAGCCAGATACAAAAATTGGAATTGAAACTCACATTTGGCATTGCAGTTTGTCTTTGGCTTGACTTGGCTACCAGCTTCCTTGATTCAGATCCTGCAGGATGCTGCCTGCTCCGCTGCACAACCTCCTTTAACCATTTTTACCTCCCCACCCCACTCCCTGCCATGTCAATCAATGTCAATAAAACAATTACTGTCACTTGCAGCTGGGCAAAAGGCAAGGCAAAGTGGGAGTGGCAGCGGGATGAAAAGGATGAACAGCCAACGACTTTGGACTTGGTGTCATGTTCGAGTAGCTGGAAAAGGGAGTCAAAAGAAGAGGCAAAGGACGAAGGACGCAGGAAGAAGGACTCCCCTGCAGTTGTCGCAGCTGGAGTTTTGAAATCGAAGCGGGCTGGCCACTCAACAAAAACCCGCCCACTTGCTGTGCAGGGTACACTAATAAAAAATGGCAGAGGAGGGAATTTTAAAATGAAACTATAATACACAGAAACAACTAGCAAAGGTTTAAAGTGCAAAGGCAGGATCCAAACATTGTAAAAAGTACATTTATTTATACAAACTTATTTCTACTTATTGTTACTAAAATGTTTTGATTTTTTTAATATTTGTTCCACTTTTCAAGCCAAAACTTCGAATTTTAGAGCTCTTTTTTCTCTGTTTAATGTTAAAAATTAAATTGCTTAGTTTTACTGGCAATATGCTGTTTGTCTGAATTCCAAAAAGGAGTTTTAGAACTTTTAACTTTTTGTCTTGATGATACAAGTTTGTTGGTCTGTCAACATAAAATCCTCAAGCTTTATGTTAGAAAATCATTATCAGCACTTTAAAAAAATTATTTAAAGAAATTATATTTTAATAAATTTATCGTTTAGGCATCAGCTTTGTTTTTAGTGATTACTGGGAAAAATATTTTATGTTAATATAAAGAAATAAAATGTAGTAATAAGGATTTGCCTAAGTTAAAAGGCAAAACAAATAATGGGTACAGAATTGGGCCAAGTGGCAGTGCTTTAATACGAAGATTAACTATAAATCGTGTATAAAATGATACAAAATTTTGGATTTTTCTGATTTTAAAATTTAGTCGTTCTCCCCAAGTGTAAGCTCCCTTCGCTGCCATTCAGGGCATAAGAAGAAACATCTCCCTCTACCGCATTTTGGGGTAAAGTGTTTGCGGTTCTGCTTGCCCCCCACTTTACGCCCCACATCAACCCCTGTTATTGGCAATAAAGCCGGCCGCCCCTCAACTCCCAATTTCCCCCCGAAAAACGGAACTGAACTGCGCCGGAGAACTCGACTCAACTCCATTGGCACTGTGACAAATCGTTTGCTTTAGACATGGCCTGCCATTGGCATAATCGTTCAGTCATTGCAGTTTCTGTTGCACAACTCGACGGATTGGGTGTGTTGTTGTTACAGGACCTCCACCCCCCTTTACCCACCTTTTACCCGCCCCTGGAGCTCGGCAACATTGTGTCTAGCTTCGAGTTACATTGTCTCCGCATCGAAGTTGCGTTGCGTTCCGTTGACAGCCATCGACAATTGCTGGAGGTTTTTGGTCCTTCTGCAGCCACATGCATTATACATGAGCCTCAAAAACCCCCCCAAAAGAACCCTGGAAGTTCAGATGATGCGGAGGTGGCAAAGGAAGGAGGAGGTTCAGGAAGATGAAGCCTTTCGGCAAGCCATGACAAACTTTGTGTTTAGCCAACATTCGAAATTAAAAGTAAGAGCGGCAACTTTGGCAAAACCAAGGCGACACAGTGAAATGATGTGTACACCTAAAAAAATAGGGTTTTAGTTGGTAGGGTAGTAGTTGAATTTTTTATAACTTTAAAATAAATTATATTTTAAAATTCAGTTTGTTGTTTGCAAAAATTGAAAAGGAGGTAATATAATTTCTATTTTTATTTTCATAAAGTTATTATTTGATCAAATATGTTTTTATGTTCTACATTTTGGTATTAAATAAATTTGTAGTAAATGCAAAAAAACAAGGTTTTAATAAAAAATATATGTTTATTTTATAACTTTAAACTTATTGATATATTTAAAAACTGCTTGTTTTTTGTGATATTAAATACATTTGTTCTTAATCTTATATCTGCAAAAATTGTCAAATAAGTCTATAAGTATAATGTATATCATCTTTTTAACCCAATTTTCTTTAACTTTTTTTTAGTGTTAAATATTAGTAGCAAGATGGAAAGGTTTTGGGAGAAGGCTATTGAAGGCAGGATGCAAATCTGCAAAGGGGCTTTTTTCGGTTCGTTCCGATTTTAAGAGTCTGGGATTGTGCATCTGCCACTGTGATTGGCTCAGAAATCACAGATGTGTATTGCACTATGCAATAATCCGAGCCTTATTGAATGATGCTGTTTCTTCCTTAATATTGTAGAAAGGTCTAAAAAAGGCCTAAGCACGGCTTTTTTTTTGTGGCCATGCTCGTCTAATGGATTGAACTGGTTTTTGCTATTGCTCAATGACTGAATAAAGAAGCCGAAAAAGCGAAGCACTACAACTTTGTTAATTAAGTTATCACCTAAAGAATATAACGAGATTTTGGAATATTTCAAACGTGTTTGACTATTTTAGTAACTTATGTAAATGTGAATAAAACTAATCTCTACTCTACTTTATATTGTTAATGGTTAAGTCCCCTAAAAACCCGAACTTATTTCTTTTTATACGAAAGTTAACTATCTTTAAATATTTTACTTCAAAAACAATTCTCAACTAATTAACGCACGGTCAAACCCTATCAGAAATTTAGCACTATAGATTCTCCATTCTTCAATCAATGAATTCAATCTTAATTAATTGATAGATTATGAATGGCTAATACCTGACCCCCGACCCCCCAACCCCCTCCCCATCGACCCTAATGAATACAATTACAATTAGTCAATTAGCTAATCGTCTTTGCTTCTTGCCGGTGAATAAACCGAGTCAATTCAAATGTATCTGACGGATGCATAAGTATGCATATGTTCGGAGTTCAGTGGGCGAGAATCTGGGAGTATCTGTGACAGATTCCGCCCACAGATCGGATCACTGCATTATTCATGCAGTGCTGCATGCGGACCTCAGGCGGGAGAAAGGGCGGGAAAACGGGGAAAATGGGGAAAAGTGGGAGATACGAGGTGGGAAAGTGACAAACGAGCTGTAAAAATTGTTCCACACGAAACCAAATGAAATATTCACGAAATTGTTGAAGGAACTGCAAATGAATTATAAAACGAGCACGCTTACTGAAGGCGACAGATGAATAGAGATGGATTTGGGGACGGGGATCTACGGAATAGATGTCAATAATGATGGTGATGATGATGACATTCAACGGTGATGGATTTTGGCATGTGTTCGAGCAGAGAAAACGCGCTGATGTCAATAGAAACGGAAATACATCGAAAAATGGGACATCAAGTGCAAATGGGGAAGCCATATTTTAAGAGTTGGCAGTATCTAAAACGTAAAAAATGTAACAATTTATTCAATCGATAACAATAAAACTAAGCAAAACAAAAATGCGCACAGGTTTTCAGTTCATTGTCCTTCATAAACCTTCATCTCGGTCGTTTTCTTTTAAACTTTGGTGTTTTTACCTTCAGTTTGGTGATAAATTTGTCTACAATAAAAACGCAGGTTCTCCGCAGACACACTGCCTGACCCTGCGATCCAGATTTTTCAGAAGGTTAATCAATTCCTGGCACAGATTCTCCCGATTCGGGCATCCTGCGCAGGCTTCACCACCGGGACCACATGGCTTGCATCCACCCGAAGGTTTCTTAGTGGTTGTTGCCGGTTTCTTTGTGGTTGTTTTGGGTTTCTTGGTTGTTGTTGCCGGTTTCTTGGTGGTTGTGGCTGGTTTTTTAGTGGTGGTGGCTTTCTTCGTTGTGGTTGTTGTTGGCTTCTTTGTTGTGGTTGTTGTTGGCTTCTTGGTTGTGGTTGTTGTTGGCTTCTTTGTTGTGGTTGTTGTTGGCTTCTTGGTTGTGGTTGTTGTTGGCTTCCTGGTTGTGGTTGTTGTTGGCTTCTTGGTTGTGGTTGTTGTTGGCTTCTTGGTTGTGGTTGTTGTTGGCTTCTTGGTTGTGGTTGTTGTTGGCTTCTTGGTTGTGGTTGTTGTTGGCTTCTTGGTTGTTGTTGTTGTTGTTGTTGTGGCGCATGAGGTTGTTGTTGGCTTAGGAGTTGTTGTTGTCGTGGTTGTTGTTGGCTTACAAGTGGTTGTTGTTGTTGTGGTTGTTGTTGGCTTACAAGTGGTTGTTGTTGTTGTGGTTGTTGTTGGTCTAGGAGTTGTTGTTGTTGTTGTCGTGGTTGTTGTTGGCTTCTTGGTTGTGGTTGTTGTTGGCTTCTTGGTTGTTGTCCTGGTTGTTGGCGGGGTTGTACAAGGGGGTGTTGTGGTCTCCGTGCATTCACAAGTTGGAACTGCCGAGCCCGAACAGCCGATCAGTAGAGCGCTCGCTTTTTTTTGTAAAAAAAAATATATTAAGTTTTCTTATGTTTGGGTAAAAGTGGTTCCCAATTAAATATTACCAATCAAAATGCAAAGAGTTAGCTTCATGATGATTCCTTTTTTCCGTTGGTAATGTAATCTTTACTTGAGAATGCTGAGCCGCTGACTGATGCCTTTCTTTGGCTCTTCAATCCCATTTTATAGTCGGTTTCATTCCCCTAAATTGTAGTTAAAAATAAATAGGCACTGTTGGTTCCGATCGCATTCACCTGCGCTGTTTATAAATAGCGTCCAGAGTTTGCTCAAGTTCAAGGTTGAGTATACGCCCCGTGTTTGTTTTGGTGTAGCGTTCACAGCACTTACTTTTGTGATGGGTTTTTGTTTGAAGAGTTGTTCGCAGGCGGTCGTATTTTAAATATTGTAAACTATTTTTAAATTACCAAAATTGGCTATGTTGGCTAAATTTGTTATATCAATATAAGAAAAGTTCTTGGATTTACAATTCACTTTCATTCAATATAAAAAGAACCATTCTTAAACAGAATTATTTTAAGCTACATTAAAGTAGCCACAAAAGTAGACAAAGTATTATCAATCCCTTCGATAAAACTTTGTCTGCCAAAGACAAATGCCGCATAAAGTAAAACTAATCAAATAATCATAAGCTGCCATTTCAGTTCAACAACTGTGCAACAAAGTGCCTTACGCCTTCGATTTTGTGGACACAACAAAGTCGGGCCCTAAAGAGTTTTCGATCTGGGCGTTCGAGTACTTGGCATTCGAACTTGCATTTGCATGCTGGGTGGAGGGAAAATTGCCGTGTGGACACAATGCCGAGATGACTAGAAACGGGCAACAAAATGCCATAAAGTAGTGGGATTGCGATTGGGATGCATCTGCCACGGGCAGAGCGAGCCGCAATGACACAACATCGCGATGCACCACCAGAAATTTCTAAATCGCCAGGCCACCAAACCACCCAAACCACCGAAGCCAACCCATCGAGAACTCTTGTCGCCACTGACACGTAAACTATTTGGCACGCAATGCACTTGGCGACTTGCTGATGTTGACGCACATAAAATGCCAAATGCTGTGAAGGATGTCGATGGCGTTGGTGGCGGTGCTCCACCTACTTTAGATACTGCCCCTCGTTGCCAGACGAGCATTTCCCCAGAATGCTCCCCGCACCACTGTCCCTACCACCGCCTGAAAAGCCAGCAAGCAATTTTCCTCAGGACGCTCCCTTCTGGCAGCGGCATAATGCGATTTGGGAATTGATTGCGCCAGGCACTCGACAAATGCGTGCAGGGAAGTGCACCGCAAAAAAGCGAAATAAAGGGCAACTGGTTGCATTCAAAGATTAAAAGACTGATTTAAGCACATGCAGTAAAAAAGCAATTTAATAAATAAATAAATAAATAAAAGTTTCAAGAAGCACAGTCGCATAAACATAGCTAAAACCCAAGGCCAAAATAAATAATAGATTGTTAAAAAATTGTGTATAATAAAATATCATTTTTATTATATCAAAATTGAAGTCTTTTTTATTTTTAAATGATTAACTAGTGGAGGTTCTTCATTCATTATAAACTGAAATATTTTAAAATCGGGGTCTGTAAGATGATTATTTTCTAGCAGTGTATAGCACTCGGTTGGAACGAGAAAGCTACTCCTTCACCTCAAACACTACACATCAACTAGCTAAGCTCGCTCCCACAGAATTCCATACTCATTTTACGCAAATTACATTTTGCGTTTCGCTGGTCGGTCAACCCCGAAAAAACCCTTGCGGTGAAAACCACAAAAGGCAGTAAACCATTTGCTCTAGAGTTTTTAATATGCCATTCATCAAGGAATGTGATTTGGGACGGAGATGAGGGATGCGGAACGAGGGGAGTGGCCACTTGTAGACTGTTTGTAGGCCTGTCATTCACTCCGATTTTATTGACGGGGCGTCCGCCCGGTCACGTGTTGGTAACAATTCAATTTGAAACTCGTAACCCACTTGCACACCACACACACACCCACACACACACCCACACACACACCCACACACACACCCACACACACACCCACACACACACACGTAGCCATATTCGGTCAGCATGACGCAATCGTTCATCTACTACGTACAGAGCTCCAGAGCTCCTCCTTCGATGAGGAATACTATCCTCTGTCCACTTGTGCCCATTCTGTTCCGTTCTGTTCTGTTCAGTTCTGTTCTGCAACAACTAACACAAGGGGCGAACAACATGATTAGCAACAACTGTGCGGGCTGCTGATTGCGTTGACAACATTGTGCCATTGTGTGACAGCTCATAACGCAAATAGAGATGGGCCAATCACATCGCACAGGACCCATTAGAACCAGCCGGTTTTCAAATATAATCATATTTATGCTAAATATAATTAAGCAATGATTCTAGCTGTATTTTATATCAAACCAAAACACATCTTAACTAGGTAAAAAGTCTTGATAGTCTTCTGATATTAAATAAAACAATAAAACTACACTTTTAAAATGTTCCCATTCGGACCGCTACAACCAGATAATTAAACCTTTTGCCTACGCAGGCATTTGCTTTCGTTTTTCGTGCTGTTCTACCCAAACTTTGAAGCATTCTTTTCAAACACAAGCTTCAAAGGTGGTTTATTATTATAAGATGAATATGAATTGCTTAAAGCCATTACAGATGACTGATAACACTCCTTTATTTCAAAGTACTTTCCCTTTTTAATCAGCTCATGTCACGTCGTATGTTCCATTCGATTTGGTCAGCTTTCTTTGATCCCGGAGTTTGGTCAGAGTCATTGCCGTCGTCATCGTCATCGTCATCGTCATCTCCAACCGATCCGTCGGCCTATATGAGACAGCTCGTAAATCACGCAAATGTATGCACCCCTTGGCACGCCCCTCCTCCTCCCACAATTCAGGGGGTGTGGGGGTTTGCGACCCCCTCATATTTACCGTAGCAACAACTGGCAGCGAACGGCACTTTTATGCCATTGCCAGTGGTTCTACAAACACACAGCACAAAAATCTTTAGCAATAGCAGTTTCATTTAAAAATTCACATACATATTGGAACTAATAGCATTCGAACTTGGTAAGTAAGATAAGAAAACAATTTAATTGACAAATTCAATAGTTACCATTTAAATTTTGGTTCAACATTATTTAATTTCAAGCAGTTAATATATATTTCACTTTTATAAAACATTCAAACTAGAGAAGTAAGATAAGATAACGTCTTAATCTTAATTAAAGTATTTTTACTTTAAATAACATTCAGACTCATTAATTAATTCTAAAGTAGGTAAAATGTATAAGCTCCTTAATGAAAACTTACTAATAGATTGTTGAGTTCCAACTAGCACCTTTGGCATTTTAAGTAAAAATATTGATAGTTTTTTTTCGAGTGCAGAGAGACTCTTTGACAAGAGTGCTTCTTTCGAACCCCTGGGCGATTCCAATTTGAATGGTCGGAGGGCATCATTTTGGCATTGTGTTTATGGAAATTCCGGGCAGCTTCTCTTTTTCCCTCGGCTGTCATGTTTTCCCTTACGCTTTTCATTTTCGTTTTCCACTCATTGTTGGTTGCTTACTACGACGTAATTGCAACAATTTTCAGTTGACGCAGTCTGTCTGTGCGTGTGTGTGCGTCTGTCGGTTCCGCCCCCTTTTCCATAGAACCGCCCCCTTTTGGGGCTTTGGATTTGCTTGATTTACTTGTTTGGGTTTTGATTTCCGTTTGATTTGTTCGCAGAGTTTTGCAGCTCTTTGCCGGAGGAGGAATGCCGTCTTTCGTTAATCGCCTCCATTTCGGCCGGAGACTGGCTAATGGTTTAATGAATTCACTCTGTCTGGCCTCCCATTCCCGATTCGCAGGAATTCTCCATTTCGGATCCCCATTTTGAAGCTTTTACGACCGAAACACTTAAATGCAATGGCCAAGTATATTTCACAATGGAGTGCGATTCCCGCTTAATTATGCGCAGGCAGAAGCCAGACCAAGGCCCAAACTCAAGCCCCAAAACAGGGATCAAAAAAGGGGAGTACCCTTCCCCAAACAGACACACCAAATATGGAGTGAAGGACACGATTCGGCGTTTCAAAAATGTTATGCACGAGAGCTCAAAGACAAGTTAATGCCCTAACTAGCAACAAACATTAATTAGTGGAAAAAGGATTGTGAGCGAACTATTAACATACCCTTGAAAAAATTAATGTCAACAAACAAAATATCAACAAACTTGTAGCATGCTGTATACGATACTATATACGTACAGGCAAACTAAAAATAAACTATAGCTGTTTTCTTCTCCAACAGTATGAATACATGCTGTATAACTTATATATGGATAAAAAAAAACATATTTTCATTGATCATTACGAGCTGTTTTTCTCTCCATAAACTCGAATACCTTTTGTTTAACTGCAATTATGTTTACTGGGTATCAAAGTGAAGGGTTGGATGTCCGTTCGACATCACTCCCCAGATATTTATCATTGACGTCTGTTGCTTTCCTCTCATCTATTCAATGTTTGTAGCCATGGCAGAAACAGAAGCAGCAACAGAAGCAGCAACAGAAACAAAAGGGGAACTCGATGGCAAAGCCAAGGCAATAACAGAAACAGAAGTGAAAAAGTGGAAAAGGCAGTGGAAACAGAAGTGAAAGCTTAAACAGAAGCTTTGACCATCTTGGCTGGCATTTTCCATAAGGACTTTATTACTTTTTCATCTCGTTTCATTTCGTTTTAATTTTATTATGAGCAAAAATGGCAATGGCACTCGACTCGACTCGACTGGACTGGACAAACTTCATCGTTCTGTGTGGCAAACAAAAACCAAGGGGGAAAAACAAGTGTAAGGAAGTGTCCAAAAACAAAGGGAATTATGCCAATGAAAATGGAGATGGGAGATGGTAGATGGTAGATGATTCCCCTTTCGGTTGAGGCAAAACAATTTTTAATTAAATTCTGTTTGTATTTTATACAAATATGAATAATTATTTATGGCAGACACAGACAGCAAAAACAGATACTGCTGGCTTACGAATATGCGTAGGCAGTTAATGCTAACAGGCGGCCATATATATTATCTGTCTTAAAATAGAAAATGAACATAAGGCGCACATTTGGCATATTTTATGAAGAGATATAATGGGGCAAGTGGTCGAGGGGTGGAGGGGGGTGGAGTTTTAACGATTAATTGTCGGGGCTAGGCACAAAGTGTTGTTGTGCATTTAAATTGCAGATGATTATTTAAATTTCGCATACAATTTACATAATGAAGGTCGCTCCCCAACTCCCTTGGCCCGTTGTTCAAATTAATCAAACAAATTGCTTCTGCCATGGATCTCTGACTCTTCTATTTTGCCAGTTTGCCAGCCAAATGAGAATTTGGTTATTGGAGCCGCCGCGTCTTTTCCGGTTCAGCCTTCAAAATGTAATTTGCAAAAATATTTGCTTTCAATAAAATCTAAAGGCGAACGGGGATGTTTGCAAAATAGCGCTGGCTGAAAGAAAATGGCTTTCTTTTCCTGCTGAGCTTTGCTCGATTCATGCCATACATGTTTTTTCCACACGGGGAGTTCCCTTAATCATTTTTCTAGGTAATTCGCCAATATTTTGAAGATTTTGACCATTATTCGAACTTCACTTTAAAACTTTAATAACATTATTTTTAAAAGTACTTATTTTGTTATTAGTACAATTTCTTAAAACAAAGTTGACTTAGAGTACATGAATATAAAACTTTTTAAAGAATCATATATACATTAATTTAGTGCATTTCCTTATCACTTTCTTTTACACACAATCTTTAAAATATATGAACCTCTATTTAATTTATAGACAGTTTTTAAGGGGAATTTCTTTGCAGAACAGCTTCTTCGACCCATAAATATGGCAAAATTTGGCCATTACCGAATTTCAATCAGTTTTCAATCAGTTTGCCCATTTCATTTGATTCATTCGCATTGGCATTTTGTGCTTCGGCCCGGGGCAAGCGGCTTTTCTATGGCAATTAGCTTAATTCTATTAAAATTCGATGCGGCCGAAAGTGGCCAACGTTGGAAAAGCTTTGGCTTTGAATGGAAAATGTAGCTGTTGTAGCTCGATGCTTTTGTAATATGCTTTTGAGCGTATTATATTCATCGGTACCATTGTCCTGACTGGTGCATAATACTGCATTATGGACCACATAATGGTAATGATTAAAAAACAAGCACAAACAAGTGTAATCATTGCCATGCTGAATATCAATTTACATTTAGCATATTAATTGCATTTTTGCTTTTGTCATATTGTCTATTTTGGATGATGATTTGTGTACACTTCGCATGTGCCCTTTTGTGTAATTTCGAACCGTAATTGAAATATTTATATTTCATCCCGTGTTTTGCAATCGGCAAACCGCAGTGAGAAAACCAGCATTTCCAATCCAAACCCCTTTGCCCACGTTTATTGCCATCGGCAATCGCACAAAGGTAATTGTCATTCATTTGGCTTGTCTGTCTTCGACAGCCGAAATGTCCTTGCTGTCCTGTTTGCCAATTTGTCCAAGTTCTGTGTTAATTATGAGCCAAAATCAACGCGCGGCAAAAATCTTTTGTCTCCGCAAATGCATCATGCATAAACAGATGCGGTCAGAATAATAGCAGAGCTAGCAATTATTTGCAAAACAATTTGAAACCATTTAAAAAGAGGAAAAATGTTTGATTTTATGATAGCAATAGCTATTTGTGACTGCTTAAAAAAACAATTGTTTATGTGTTTAATTTATAAAATAAAACTGCAGCTATGTAATAGAATTTAAACATTTTTTTGAACTAAAGAATTAATTCCATTTTAAACTACCCTTACTTGTGTTGTCACGATTAGCTGCAAGCGACAAAGTCAACAAATCAATGCAACTCAAATAGTGACAGGAAAATGGATGCCACTGAGCTATTTTTGAAGGGGTAAAAGTGTGGAATCGGGATATCCATCTACATGTGCATCCACAAACGCCCAGAGGGCCCTTACATTGGGTGCTCTAAATTTCATTTACTTTGTTACTGAGAACCGAAAATATCAGTCGGAAAATGCAACCTATCATCAACAGCAATTTTACCCCCTCAATTTCCATTTCCACCCCTTCTTGGGCACGCCCCTGTGGGCATAATGGATACAAAGTTGCAATTAGCGTTGCAAATCGAACGTTTTGCAATTAATTATAAAGCATGGCAAAGAAATCATTTTCAGTTTAAACAAAGGATGAATAATCTATGAGAGCAGCAAAATAAATGGAGTCAGAAAGGGATAGAAAGATGCAAGGGCAGTAAATTATGGGAAAATGCTTTACATTTGAATATAGAATAATTTAATTTGGCACAGGTTAAAGTTGGTGAAGAAAATACAATCTATGTAAATTTAATTTCTCTTTTTTCTGAGCTTCAATGAGCAAATAGCTTTATTTTAAATTAAACTTTATAGTAACAAAGTTTTTGTAAAATTTTCTTTGGGATTTTAAAATTTAATTCTAGCTTTAAAAAATATTTAATTAAATACTATTAGTAGCAGAGTAAATGAAAGTGAAGTTTTTAAAGAGCTCTATTTATTTTTTCCTCTCTATACCACAAGCTTAAATTACTTTTGATTTTACTTTTGTTTAACTATTTTCGATCCATAAACACCTTATTCAAGGATTATCTTAACTCATTATCCCACTGAATGCATTCGTAAAGACTCGAGATATTATCCGTGAATTCCCAGAGAGCCATTTTCCATTTAAGCCAACCTCGGGCATGTTCTCGAAATGATTTCCCCAGATGGCACTTAAGACACTTAAGCGGGGGAAAAGCAGAGAAAAGAAATCTGGCACATAAATAAGGGGAACCACGCAAACACACACAGCTAACGTATAAATAAAAATGTCATCAAAAGCATTTAAAATTTGCAAAATGCGAAATACAAAATGGGCGAATAATTCAATTTTGGTCCGGACCGCAAGTCATATAAGTAGGCTAAGGCCACTCCCCCTTATCTCCCAGGAAAACATATACACATATATATTCGCATTTTCTTGCAGAGATTTTCCGGCAAAATAGGAATTACGACGATTAGATTATTACGCATACTTGACGATTTATGCGATTAAGAATACGAGTAATATGAGAAATAAAAGCAGAGGGTTGCAGAATGCATTTCAGGGGGGTTGAAACTTAAGCCAGACCAGAAACTGTTATTGTTGAACATCAAATGGGGGACGAACGAAAAGCGGGAAAAACCCAAGAAAGAGATGAGCTCAGCTGTCGTCGTCTGATTTTTTATATACCCGAACCCAGCAGCTGAAATACCAGCAGAATCATATTAAAAAATGCCAAATGCCGAGGCAGCCGTCAAATCATCTGCGGAATTGTCATCAAATTTGAAAGCTCTAGTTCCCATCTTATTTTTTTTTTGTAGCCAGCTTAGCTGCAACGCGTGGCTGCCTGGTATATTTTCCTTTTTATTGTCATCATTTATGGCTTTTCAAGGGGGTTGAGGGGTGAGGACTTTAAATAACCCCTTTTCCCCTTGCCTAAAAACTGAAAAATCAATCGCTGCGGCTTCAACATTTGGGTCAAGTCCTGGTAGCTGCTCTCTTGTAATTAGCACAGATAAGAGCCAAGCCATTAAGGCTTTAAACTCGAATTCAATTCCAACAGCTGCTTGGATATTTTTGATCCCTTATTGTGGCCTTCGGGTTCTTTAATGCCCCAGTAAGCCAGAATAAGTGACCGTGGAAAGGAGGAATTTATCAAAACAGAATTGTGAACAGGTCTCGCTTCAAGTTTCAGCTTTTTTTTCTGGTACAAATCCTTTTATGCGATTCATTCAAAGAGATTTTAAGCCAAGGGATAGGAATGGTTTTTTGTTGGTTTCTGTTTCTTTAGAAAAACTGTCTGATAAATCAGAAAACCTTCGATGATTATTATAACAAGAAGTCAAAAATTTTTCTGCGATCAGTTTTCTATTCAAATTCCCTACTTATTTTAAGCTATTCAAGTGGCACAAAAGGACATTGCACTTATTGTCGGCTGATGTTTGGCCACATCTTTTATTTTTTAGCATTTTGCGAGCACTTCTTTGGCCGCATTTACGTCGCGACAGTTTTTGTCTGGCCTGTGGCTGTTAAATGATTGTAAAATGGACTGCAGAGGGCTTCTTGTGATCCCTGACCTCTGAGCCAACACTTTGCAAACACCATCTTTTGTGGCTTTTGTTTATTGGGCTTTTAAATTGAACAAGTTGGCAATCGATTGGCGTTGTTGCTGTTGTTGTTAGTGTTGTTGTTGGAGCAGCACGTTGCTCGGGGCGTGTTAATAAATTGAGTGACTCTCATGTGTCGATAATTATGCCATTGATTGCTTAATTGCAATGCATATGCATTTCCCGCACTTTGCCTCCTTCGAAAGTCCCCGTGCGACTCGTCCTGCAATTTAATTGCAAGCTTAAAGTACACACTCAGGACCCTCGACTACAAGGAAAAAAAATGCATATACTAGCAAAAAAAACGTAGTAAATCCAAGTACTTCTTGAACAATTTTAACATTTTTCGCTTTGATTTTTATTCCACTTTTCAGTTTTTTTAAGTTTGGAAATATGAAATAAAATCACTGATATAAGAACATATATACTTAAGTCATTCACAACTATCACATACTCCTGTTTTGTAGAGTAAACATGGTTTTTCTCAGTGTATACAAAAACGACAAACGCCACACAGCTGCTTTCATTTCTCATCCCTTTTTTTGTCGCTGTCGCCGTGGCACTTTGCATGCATTTCATTTTAATTTAATTTCAGCCGCCTTTTGCTTTCATCTTGCGTCTGCCAAAGGACACTTGGCATCCTGGCAGCGCAGGACTCGAAACTGGAAGCTCGGGACTCTCGAGTGTCCCGCGTGTGTGGCATGTGCAACAACTTGAATTATGCACATGAGACTTGGCTGCCAGCCCACAGCCCACAGGACACTCCCGCCACTTTTCGCCACGCCTCATGCGACCTTCAACGATTTACCCAAAACGCAACACTCGTTGTACTCAGGCCTCAGGAATGAGAATAATGAAGGATCCCACTGCAATCGAAAAGCTCGAGGAGATGCAGATAATGGAATGCCAATCAGGGGATGCATTTCCGAAATCGGAGAAAGAGGAATCGAAATTACATTATCCTTTGGAGGAAAAAGATGTTCACTCGCATCAAAATACATTCAATATATTTACTTTTAATTGCAAGTACAAGGATATGACGAGAGCTTTAAAATATTTAAATTACCTCGTTGTTGGAAAATATGCCTTCTTCATGTATTTATTATAATTATTGTAAGCACCTTTAATCAAAATAAAAGTACAGTTGTTAGGCAATTTTTTTAAAAACTGCTTGTGAACTAAGCAATATACCTGTTTTATAATCCTTTCAACAATTAAACAAAACTTAAAGTAATTCCTTTGTAATCAAAGTATTTATTTGAGTCTTAAGAAAGGGAAAGCACGAATGCTTTAAAGTAAATAATTTTAATTTTTTTATTCAACATTTGGTTATGAAAAAGATGCCATTAACACCAATTTATATAATTGGTTTTTTTACCAACTGAAATCATATTAAAGTACAGAAGTTAAAACTTTTTTTAACATGTGTCATACAATTTTGTTATCCTCTCAAATATTTAACATAATTTCAAACTAATTAACACAGCTAAAGTGTGATTGAAATGCAAAAATGTTTTACATATGAAAAGCTGGGAATGAACATATATATTTTTCTGGCTGGTTTCCATGTGAAGGACGAAGTCTAACCTACTTAATACAGGCACACAAGCTTTCAATCCAAATGAGAGCCATTTCCGGAGCTTCGTAGACAGGATATTTTGTCATTTAGTCACACATTAGGACGCATTCAGTCACATTTACCGATTTGCCAAGTGCTCCTCACATCCCATTCAAACTATTCGACCGAAATGCTTGCAGTTCGATTCATTGAATAGCCAACACTCGACAAAAGCCACATGCACACACATTTGGTTTATTAAATAATTACGCTCTAATTGCAAAAGTGACTGCGGTTGGGTGAGTTCTGGGCTCTCCAAAAAATAATGCCAAAATCTTGTAAAGCCGAATGTGTGAATAGTGTGGGATCTGAAATTCGAATCCGGGTTTTAAAATGAAGGGTTTTAGAATTAAGTTCCTCATTTATGGCGAAAATGGGAAATATTCAACCGCTTAGCTAAATCAAGTTTTTTTTTTCAATAGCCTTATTGACCACAAACAGTGCTAGCGTATACACAGCATAAAAATTTATATAAAGAAACTGAGTTGCGTAGTTTCTACGATATATTCAATGTTCAATGTCAATATCCGACTGCAGCATAGCATAAAGAATTTTCACGTGTATTTACACATCTGCTCGGCTCTATATTTTTCGTATTTTTTTCATGTTTTTTGCCCCAGCGGAAAAGCAAATTTTAGGCAAGCGAAACATTGTTAATTGAATATAAAACTGCAATTTGTTGAGCAGCGAAGTATGTAGAAGCATTCCGCTGGGGATTTATGATTGAATATCAAAATGAAATAAATGAAATTTATTTTAGACGAGCTCGTTTGTTTTTGGTTGGGAAAAGCTTAAATACTGTTTGGAATAAAAGATTTTTCAAATGAATTTTATAGAAGCGATTCCTTTAGTTAAGAATAAACAAAGGAAATATACCAGCAAGCTATTAATAATTTTATTACTTTTATGAGCTTTTAATTTTAAGTAATTTGGTTTAATTACAATTTATATATTTTATAACACATAATAAAGTTCAAAACAAAATTATAAAATAAATGGGTTTTACCTATTGTTTAATATTTAACTTTCAAATATTTGATATGAAAATTTCTAATTCAAAATAGCAATTTGGTTTCATTTAAATTTTAGCAAAACAAAAATAATGCATAAGATGATAGAAATTAATAACATAAAAAAAGGGTTTTAGCAAATCGTTTATTTCTTAACTTTTAAGAATTGTAAGACTGTGGCAAAATTGGTCAAAAATAACCTAATTATTTTTGTAATTTTACACGCATTGGTGTCCTATACTCAATTAAAATAAAATTAGAAAAAATGTTAAAAGATGATTTTATTCAACGTTTAAAAATATTGCGAAGTAATAACTACTTATTGGCTTAATTAATTAATTAATTTTCTTCGCTTTCTTTAAATCCTTTTAAATATTTTAAAGTCATCCATAAGCATACTCCTCATAAGTTCACATTATATTCAATCCCTTAAATTGATATTTCTAATATAGCCAGTTCCTACTGTACTTGCCACAGACCCCCTGTGTGTGTGCGTGCCCTTGCCCTGGTTGTGTGGGTAATGTGTACGTGAACGTGTGTGCAGCGTTTGCAACACTCCGCGGACAGTACGTGGCCATAATTAAATGTCGACATGCAACGCAGCGCTGGAAAGTATACTATATAATATGTAGCACGGATTTCTTTTCGGTGGAAAGTGAGGAATGCATGGAAAAGAGAACTAGGACAGCTAGAAAAAAGGGGTTCCAAAAGGGAAATGGGCAGGAGATTTCCAAGCCATGGCTCTCCCTGCACGTAATGATGTAATAAAATCATTTCACACCTCATGAAATGCCTGCAATTTCCGTTGAAATTCGATTGAACTTCCTGCCTTCTATCAAAAAACGGGGCGGGAAAAGAGGAAAGGGGGGGCGGGGCTGGGCAATAGTGGACTAGGCACGACCCTCGATTGCATACGTGGCATGTATATCATTATACACCGCTCACTGACTCACACAGAGGAAATACATTCCCAATCTCGAACGAACGCCGCTGACGTTTTAATTTTATTCAATTCCCTCAACTGTTCCGGATCGAGAGAGCTGCGAAAAAGAAATTCTTGACTCAAAATTGATTGAAATGATATGGCAAAGGCGTGATATGGCCATGCCCGAGGCATGACGTCTGAACACATTGAAAGAAACTTAATTATTGTACATAAAAATGTTGTTTCCTTATATAAATTGCTTAAAAAAATACGCTATGCACCTTAAGTCCCTGCCTGATATTTTTGAAAAAAAACTATACTTTAAAATATACTATATTATATTATCAAAATGTTGGTATATTCGAATATTTTGCTAAATACAATTATGTTATATATAAGGAAGTAGCTATAAAAAAATCATTTTAAATTTATGTTATGTTTATGAAACTTTGTTTATGAAAAAAGTTTTTACATTTTGTTATTTTTAATTTTATTATTCTTCAGGGCTTATTTAATCATAAAATACATTAAAATGTAAATTTTTTGAATGTAAAACTATTTGTCTGTCATTTATATTGCTCTCTGTAAAAGCGTTGGCGTTTTGAGGCTGAGCGATTTCTTTCATTCAGCTCTTTGCCATGCCATTCCAGTTCTATTACGCCCTGCTGGAATCGTAAAAAACACAGGAAATCATTTCGTCATTCCATAAATTGTTATGTCGTAAATCTCCGCAATCAAATGGGCTGCACACGTACGCACACATACGCAGCTGATTTGGCCTTATCAATGTGTGGGTGTGAATGTCCTTGGGGCTGTCTTATGTCTCCAGTCTCATGTGTCGTGTTTCATGTTGTTTCTTTCCGTTGTCTGTGGCCAAATTGTTGCCTTGGTTTTTGCCTGTGGTTGTGTGAGTTTTGGCCAGAAGTGATTTGGCCAACTAGGCCAAAAACCTGTGGGCTACCCAGAATGAGCTTTAGCCCTAGAACTCCTTGTCCATAATTTTAGCCAAACAAACACATTTTAATTAATAACTCGAGTTTTGCAATAATAATCAAAATTTAACAAGCAAAAAATAATATATTTTTTAAGACATGAATTTAGGGAATATAACTTTTAAATATACTGTATTAAATTATTTAAGAATTATTTAGGAGAACAACTATAAATTCTCGGTCATCTAGACATCTATCAATCTATTTCTTATGTTATTTATATTTTAAAATATTATACATATGATAATTGTGTATTTTAATATTACTCACATTTCGTTTAATTGGTTAAAAAAAGTACAACAAAAATTAAAAACTTTGAATGCTATTTTCATAAGTTGACAAACTACTATTGTTTTGACCGCAGCTGTGTATAACATTCATTTATTCAGGTGTCGGGATATGCCTCGTTTACCATTTGTCGCACGTGCTTAGTTTCCCTAAAAAAAACTAGTAACACAAAAAAAAAACACTGAGAAGACCAAGCTAAAGTCGAAGTTAAGGCCACAACGGATATTGTAGCCAAGTAAACAGAAAAAGGAACAGCAAAACGGATGTGTAGTTCATAAATTTCGTCAACTGCCATAATAACAAAGTGGGGAGTCACCAGAAATTGACTTGTCGCCTGCTCACAGATTACACAACACTGCAGAAAAACCGTTTCCATACCAAAACTCAGAAGTTGGAGACTTCTAATGGCTAACCAGAAAAATCAATGAATTCCAAGGAGCAGCCAAACAAAGTAGAGTCATCTTGTGGCTAAAATCATAAATATCAGAGGGATTGGCAGGTGAATTTGTCAGGTTGGCCCCAAACCCCCTATTCCTGGGCCATATGTGCACATCCACTTGCTTGGTCATTAGTCAAAAGAGTGATGAACGAGGTTGTAATACAAAAATCCAGAGCAGACAGACGATAAAAGAAATGCATTGGGAGAAAGTAGACAAGTGTTATATATGGCCTAATATCTATAGATTTTAAATTTAAAGAGTCAAAAGATGTTTTTTACTAATAATCGAATAATTGAAATATTGTTTACCACAGTTTACAATTCCAAATACCCACACCTCCTTCTTAGCAGTCCCTGATCTGGAAGATTCTCAATATATCGGAACTATTAGGGCAGTTAAATGATAAATTATGCGCCACAATAAGCAGTTGGCGCAATTCAGGAGCCGTGAAAGCTCTTTATGATGACGCACTTCCGTCCGGTCGGTCGCTTTCCTCATCCCTTCTCTTCGGATACAGTTGCCAATCCCTGTCTGTCTACGGCTCTGTCCCCCCTTGTCTCTTCGTCGGACTTCCCTGACTTTCGCCCACTTTTCCAGCTGATGGTCAACCGAAGCCGTTCACTGCGGGCGTGCGACTCAATTGCGACTTTTATGGCACATCAATCGTAGTCATCGTCCGGCGACGTCCGGAGCCGTTAAGTTTTATTGATTTCAATGGCCGGGATTTGTTCAGTGATTGTCCACAGTCCACAGTCCATAGTCCGAGGTCCACGAAGTCCATGGCAACTGACCAGGATTCGGCTTTCAGGATGTGGCAGCCAGGACTCCAGACTGCCGGCTCATAAAGTGCCTTCAACGCCTTTTGACTTAACCACTCGCTTTGTCTTCCCTTTTCTCCCCCTTTTTTTCTTATTTTCCCTGCACTATCGACCCTTTCTTTTCCCTCAGTGAAGGTCATTAAGTCAAGCTGTGGACATAAATAACCCGGAGGACATGGCAAAAGTTTCAGGGATCGCTTTAAGGATTGCCAGCTAAAGACTCCTCAGCAGGTGTTGAGCCTTCGGCTTTCGCAGCTGGTTTGCGATAATGTTCCTGCCCCTGTTCCGAGTTCATCCAAATGTGGTTAAAACTCCCATAAACGAGCCAATAAACTTGGCAATCAAAGCAGGGGATTGCCATTGATAACAGGGATTTTGAAGTATCAAAAAATCGGGAAGATAGAATATACTATAGGTATAAAAAAGGCATTGTAGGATGCCGGAAAAAAAAATTATGGATTTAGAACTGCAGGTTTTTGGTCACTTTTCTGCAAAGTTTTAAACGCAGATTTTTAGAGCACTAAGCCACAAGACTTTAAAGACATACCACTTCGAGATCGGATGCTTAAAAGAAAAGTTATAGAGTTAAGAGTGTAGGTTTTGGTCACTTTTCTGGAATTTTATTTTTGGGAAATTGATTAAGGAGTTATATTGTAAAAATAAGAATTCAAAATTTCAAAACAAAATTTAAATGCAGAGTTTTAGAGACCTAAGCCACAAAACTTTTAAGATATACCACTTTGAAATCGGATACCGGAAAGAAAAGTTATGGATTTAGAACTGCAGGTTTTTGGTCACTTTTCTGCAAAGTCGATTTTTTCGGAAATTAAGAAAGGGGTTACATCGTAAAAACTGCAAAAAATCGACCCGAAATTACAAACTAAGATTTAAACGCAGATTTTTAGAGCACTAAGCCACAAGACTTTAAAGACATCCCACTTCGAGATCGGATGCTTAAAAGAAAAGTTATAGAATTAAGAGTGTAGGTTTTGGTCACTTTTCTGGAATTTTATTTTTGGGAAATTGATTAAGGAGTTATATTGTAAAAATAAGAATTCAAAATTTCAAAACAAAATTTAAATGCAGAGTTTTAGAGACCTAAGCCACAAAACTTTTAAGATATACCACTTTGAAATCGGATACCGGAAAGAAAGTTATGGATTTAGAACTGCAGGTTATTGGTCACTTTTCTGCAAAGTCGATTTTTCGGAAATTAAGAAAGGGGTTACATCGTAAAAACTGCAAAAAATCGACCCGAAATTACAAACTAAGATTTAAACGCAGATTTTTAGAGCACTAAGCCACAAGACTTTAAAGACATACCACTTCGAGATCGGATGCTTAAAAGAAAAGTTATAGAATTAAGAGTGTAGGTTTTGGTCACTTTTCTGGAATTTTATTTTTGGGAAATTGATTAAGGAGTTATATTGTAAAAATAAGAATTCAAAATTTCAAAACAAAATTTAAATGCAGAGTTTTAGAGACCTGAGCCACAAAACTTTTAAGATATACCACTTTGAAATCGGATACCGGAAAGAAAAGTTATGGATTTAGAACTGCAGGTTATTGGTCACTTTTCTGCAAAGTCGATTTTTTCGGAAATTAAGAAAGGGGTTACATCGTAAAAACTGCAAAAAATCGACCCGAAATTACAAACTAAGATTTAAACGCAGATTTTTAGAGCACTAAGCCACAAGACTTTAAAGACATACCACTTCGAGATCGGATGCTTAAAAGAAAAGTTATAGAATTAAGAGTGTAGGTTTTGGTCACTTTTCTGGAATTTATTTTTGGGAAATTGATTAAGGAGTTATATTGTAAAAATAAGAATTCAAAATTTCAAAACAAAATTTAAATGCAGAGTTTTAGAGACCTGAGCCACAAAACTTTTAAGATATACCACTTTGAAATCGGATACCGGAAAGAAAAGTTATGGATTTAGAACTGCAGGTTTTTGGTCACTTTTCTGCAAAGTCGATTTTTTCGGAAATTAAGAAAGGGGTTACATCGTAAAAACTGCAAAAAATCGACCCGAAATTACAAACTAAGATTTAAACGCAGATTTTTAGAGCACTAAGCCACAAGACTTTAAAGACATACCACTTCGAGATCGGATGCTTAAAAGAAAAGTTATAGAATTAAGAGTGTAGGTTTTGGTCACTTTTCTGGAATTTTATTTTTGGGAAATTGATTAAGGAGTTATATTGTAAAAATAAGAATTCAAAATTTCAAAACAAAATTTAAATGCAGAGTTTTAGAGACCTAAGCCACAAAACTTTTAAGATATACCACTTTGAAATCGGATACCGGAAAGAAAAGTTATGGATTTAGAACTGCAGGTTTTTGGTCACTTTTCTGCAAAGTCGATTTTTTCGGAAATTAAGAAAGGGGTTACATCGTAAAAACTGCAAAAAATCGACCCGAAATTACAAACTAAGTTTAAACGCAGATTTTTAGAGCACTAAGCCACAAGACTTTAAAGACATGCCACTTCGAGATCGGATGCTTAAAAGAAAAGTTATAGAATTAAGAGTGTAGGTTTTGGTCACTTTTCTGGAATTTTATTTTTGGGAAATTGATTAAGGAGTTATATTGTAAAAATAAGAATTCAAAATTTCAAAACAAAATTTAAATGCAGAGTTTTAGAGACCTGAGCCACAAAACTTTTAAGATATACCACTTTGAAATCGGATACCGGAAAGAAAAGTTATGGATTTAGAACTGCAGGTTTTTGGTCACTTTTCTGCAAAGTCGATTTTTTCGGAAATTAAGAAAGGGGTTACATCGTAAAAACTGCAAAAAATCGACCCGAAATTACAAACTTAGATTTAAACGCAGATTTTTAGAGCACTAAGCCACAAGACTTTAGAGACATACCACTTCGAGATCGGATGCTTAAAAGAAAAGTTATAGAATTAAGAGTGTATGTTTTGGTCACTTTTCTGGAATTCTATTTTTGGGAAATTGATTAAGGAGTTATATTGTAAAAATAACAATTCAAAATTTCAAAACAAAATTTAAATGCAGAGTTTTAGAGACCTAAGCCACAAAACTTTAAAGATATACCACTTTGAAATCGGATACCGGAATGAAAAGTTATGGATTTAGAACTGCAGGTTTTTGGTCACTTTTCTGCAAAGTCGATTTTTTCGGAAATTAAGAAAGGGGTTACATCGTAAAAACTGCAAAAAATCGACCCGAAATTACAAACTAAGTTTTAAACGCAGATTTTTAGAGCACTTAGCCACAAGACTTTAAAGATATACCACTTCGAGATCGGATGCTTAAAAGAAAAGTTATAGAATTAAGAGTGTAGGTTTTGGTCACTTTTCTGGAATTTTATTTTTGGGAAATTGATTAAGGAGTTATATTGTAAAAATAAGAATTCAAAATTTCAAAACAAAATTTAAATGCAGAGTTTTAGAGACCTGAGCCACAAAACTTTTAAGATATACCACTTTGAAATCGGATACCGGAAAGAAAAGTTATGGATTTAGAACTGCAGGTTTTTGGTCACTTTTCTGCAAAGTCGATTTTTTCGGAAATTAAGAAAGGGGTTACATCGTAAAAACTGCAAAAAATCGACCCGAAATTACAAACTAAGATTTAAACGCAGATTTTTAGAGCACTAAGCCACAAGACTTTAAAGACATACCACTTCGAGATCGGATGCTTAAAAGAAAAGTTATAGAATTAAGAGTGTAGGTTTTGGTCACTTTTCTGGAATTTTATTTTTGGGAAATTGATTAAGGAGTTATATTGTAAAAATAAGAATTCAAAATTTCAAAACAAAATTTAAATGCAGAGCTTTAGAGACCTAAGCCACAAAACTTTTAAGATATACCACTTTGAAATCGGATACCGGAAAGAAAAGTTATGGATTTAGAACTGCAGGTTTTTGGTCACTTTTCGGCAAAGTCGATTTTTTCGGAAATTAAGAAAGGGGTTACATCGTAAAAACTGCAAAAAATCGACCCGAAATTACAAACTAAGTTTTAAACGCAGATTTTTAGAGCACTAAGCCACAAGACTTTAAAGACATACCACTCCGAGATCGGATGCTTAAAAGAAAAGTTATAGAATTAAGAGTGTAATTAATTAGCTAATTAAATAGCCCCGATTAAATTTGTTCCAAAACATAAACTCACAAGTGTTCCCTTGAACTTTCATTTAATCTAAGGTAAACCAAAGAAAGCTTGGTAACTAAACATGTTGGCCTTGCCCCTTATCCTCAGACTTTCCCCGAAAGTACTTGAATTGTAACCCATGTTGTTGGGAGTGTTTAAGAAGCTCCGAACATTATTGCGAGTGCTGGCTTCGCAATTCTCGGTTCTCAGTTCTCGGATATGTTAGAACTGTCTGTGGATATGTGGTCAAGTGCATTGTGTTTCCGCTTAGTGGTAGACTAATGCAGAAGCTTAAACTCCAGACCCAAGTTGTATTGCAACTCGAACGCTCAACTGGTATCCACTAAGCGAAAAAATAGTGTATATTAACAAAGCAAAGTTATAAGAAATTATATATATAAATATCAAATAGCTCAATTTAAGTAAAGATATTCAAAAAAAATAACTTAACATTTGTGTTTTAAAATGTATGATTTTTGCTTTTTCATTTATTGTTTTTCTAAAATACTTATCACTACATACTTTCTCCAGTGTCAAGCTCAACCTTTTGCCCGAGTTCAGTTGCCTAGTGTTTTGTAATTAACATGGCATTCAAAGCCAAATTCCTACACTCCCCCTTCTCCTTCGATGTGTCTGTGGTTGCCAAACAGATTTGAAATTGAAATGCTAAGAAATGTTTAAATACATTTACGAGTCTCGCCATTCGACGCCTTTTCACTACTTTTCACTTGGAGTTACGGAATGCATGCAACATGTCAATTAGTCAGGGTTTTGCAGCAGCTGCCAAATTTAATTTTCCCAGAGCCCATACCCATACCTCTGGCTTTTCCGCTCTTTCCTGTCTGTCCTGTCTGTCTGTCTGTCTGCCTGCTGCTGAATGGATTCAAAGCATTTTCATGTCGCACACACAAATAAAATGGAAAAATGGGAAAACGAAGCTAAAACTTTTCAACATGTGTTGGCAGCTTTTTGGTCGAAAGGCGAGAGAAAAATGTCGAAGAAAACTCCTTCAAAGTTGTAGAAAAAAAAAAAAGGTGCCAAGTGGCAAGTGGCAGGTAATAATCTATGCATGTGTGGGTGGTCCAGGGCCGTTAAAGGGGGGTAAAAAGGGTGGACAAGGGGGGAAAAGGGGACTGTGGACTCTGCCGACACTTGGCAGCACTTTACATTTATTGTGGCAGTCGAGGATGCGAGATCTGAAGGCGGAGGAATGCATCCGAAAGTGCCTGTCACGGGCGAAGGCAAAAAAAGCCAAAGTAGAACCAAAAGCATTTGAACAGCAGAGGGCAAGCATATACAACCAAAAATTAACAGCACTTATAAATAAGTGGAATAATACAAATTAAAAAATGGCTTTTGTATGCACAATATTACATTCTTATTTAGTTAAAAGATTAAATCAGAATATTAAATACAATACATGTTACATTTTTTTAAAACAACGATAAATCTCTTTATATATATATACTAAATTTTTAGATACTAAAATCAACTTCTAAAACAGTAAATTAAATGTTAAAAAACTTAATTCGATTTATTAAACAGTTAAATATAAAGTTAAGCTAAAAAAATGTAATATAGTCATAATTAAAGACCGCAACCAATGAAAATCAATTTGTTATTTAGGATTTGTGATGTGACTTCTTTTTGCATACATAAGCAAATTAAAGAATTAAATCTTTCGTTTTTTAGTTGATATTATAAACAACATTTTTTATCAGCAAGACATTATGAACATAAAAGAGAAATTACTTTTCTTTTCGTTTCATAATACCTGTTGACACAACTACAAGTTTGGCCCTATCTGTTATAAGTCAAGGGGGTCGCATTGGGCTGTATGCTGTGTGATGTAAGAGCAGGACATGGCCACAGTTCTAAGCTGTCTTAGTTGCTTATTATGCAACCCCCTCATCTCAGCTTTCCAGTGCCTAGTCATCGTTGCTGAGCGTGCGGAAATGAGCAGCTGTCTTGGCCTGCTTTCTCGCCTTTCTCCGCTTTCTCCCCCTGACTTTCTACCAATGTCTATCCTCGATGGCATGGAGAAAAACCCTGTTTAAGTTTAAGCCAGGTCCACAACCCTATACCCTATACCCCCCTTCAAAATTCCAGATGCCTTCGGGGGCTCACTTGTGCTAAGTAGTCACAGCAGTCGAGTGCAATGAAATTTTAGCTGGTGCCTCAGCTGGCATTTCGAGCACAGCTACTAAGTCAAACCCTTTAGAACACTTAGAAAAATAGCATTCAGAATCATAGTTTTATATAAAAAAATATTTAATATCATAGTTATATAATTTAAATAGATAAATTAGCATAATATTATTATTATTTTAAAGATAGTAATATTTGATTATCTTTCTATATAATGTGATATAATTACTTAAATTATGTTAGTTAAATACAGAACCAAATATATATTTTTTTAAAGGTTAAGTAAAACCTGTTTGAGTCTGGACATTCTCTGAATACCTAAACAATTTCATGACTAATTTTCGCAATATTTTTTTCTCTGCATACACAATGACACCTTACACACACACACACACAAGTCATAAACACACTTGGAGTAAGAGAGAGAAAAATAGAGAGTGCTGAACAGCAGATGCAGCTGCAGCAACCATTTTTTATCATCATTTCCGAAACTCGTTGACAAACGGAAGCGACGAGCCGAGTGAAAAGGGGTCGACGATTGTACAGGGGCGGGGTTGGTGGTGTTTTGGCCCAAAAGGGGGGCCAGAAACACATTAAGCGAGGGATGGTGAGCGGGGGGAGGAAGCGGATATGACCGAAATGGCAGAGCCATTGCTTATAATTTTACATTTCAAAAACTACACTTTGAACTACTTTCCCATGTAAGTATGTGCTTACTTATACGACCATCGAACGAGCGATTATCCCCCAGAAATACCCTTCTGAGACTGTTCAGTGGCTTTTCAGCTGGTGCACTTGGCACTAAGTTTAACGCGGAACTGAAGTAAAATTTACCAAATTAAAGTGTCCTTGAAAGATTTTTAGAAAGCCCAGCTTAATGTTAGAAATTTAACAGTATTAAATATTTTTCTAAATAATAATAAACATTAAATATAGAATACCATTGGAGCAGCTAGTCGCAAAAAAGTAATTTGGCAAAATAAATGTTTATAAGTTGTACCAGCGATAATAATAGCTTATGCTTGTTATTACATACTTTAATGATACATAATACTATGTTATTTATGTTTACTATTAATGGTAAGAAAATATATATATTTATATTCAATTCCTTGGCAAATACCGCACCCACATCATTTCGATAGTGACAACTTTTTATGCCCCTCTACTGGCCATAAAAAAGTCATAAAACATCGATATCAATGAGCACATATTTGCCCATCCCTTCGAAGCACTCGAGTCGAAATCTCCGGCTAATTTCTTGGCCCAAGCAGCGCATTCGCATGGTCAACCATGGGTGCGCTCAACACTTGGCCAAATCCCGTCCCCCATTCTCTTTGTACCCCCTTTTTGGGGTCCCATTTCTTTTGGCTACTTTCAGCAGTAACTGCCATTTACTCCATATCAGCAAATCCAAGCCCATACCACTCCGAAAACCACGCCCTGCTCGTTGGGCTCGTTCGACAGAATTCACTCTTTATGTATGTATGTACACCGCGAATAACGAGGGATGTTAAACAAAAATGTTCTATTTAAAATATAATTTTGTTGGTATTCCAAACAATATAGAGCCATTTACAAAGATTATGAGTTAGGAATTTTAAATAATAATAGTTATGAACAAGATATTTTCATAAAAAATTTTTATAACAAATTTATAGCTCCTTTTTATAAATTTTTAAAATAAATGGTATTATTAAATATTTATATTTTAATTTTTTTTTAGTTAAATCGTCTAACGATTTAATTAGAATTTAATCAATCAAAATACTATATATAGCACAAAAATTGTAATCTCTTAAATATAAAAAAATGGTTTTGAAGTTTGAACTAAATCGAATAAAATCCTCTTATTTTCTGGCAGTGCATAAGATGTATGTGTGTACTTTTGTAGAGTGTTTTTTTCGCATTGACAGCAAATTCGAAATATATTTGCCCACTGGCCGACTGGTTTCCTTTCCAGCCACGTTATACACCACATTTTCGGGGCTTTCAACGGGCCGAGCTTCAGTTTGGAATGTTTTTACTGCTGAATGGGTAATTTAGTATTTGGCAATTAGCTCTTGCTTTCGGCTCTTACTTCTTTCTTTCCCTAGCCGACTTCATTTTCTATTTTCGTCTATTTTCCTCGGCTTTTTTCCGAGCATTTTTCTTCTACTCATTGGCACATGCATTCTGCCGAGTCGTCGCTTCGTTTGCCTGCTTGTTTATCTGTTAAATTATGCAGTCGTCTATTAAGTGGCTGAGATTTATGTGACCGCCGCCAGCAGGAGTGAAAATATGGCCACGAGTCAGGAAAATCCTTTTAATTTCCATGAGCCAGTATACGAAAACGAGTTCTTCCGATTGTTCGAGTGTTTTCATTTCAGATTTTCATTTAATTTTAATTTTCTGTATTTGTGGAATTAATTTCTGTCTCAAGATTAAAAGCCAAGCAAAAAGCATTCCATTTCACGTACAGCTATAGCTGTGATTTGCAGATAACATTAATTTGTATTTAAACACAAAGATCTTAATAAACATTGTTAAGATTCTTTCAATTGGACATATTCAAAACTAATTTAATATTTAAGCTGAACAATTATTAGATAATAATATATACAAAGTAATATCTAAGGCCGCTTAGATTAAAAATCATTTAAATATTTATAATACATAATCAACGAAATTTTAAAACTTTCCAAAATCCTGAAAATAAAGTTAATCCCACAAAATCCACGTATAAGCTGAGCATTTAATAGGCATTTAATTGTATAATTTAAAGATTCTCTTCGCATACAAATTTTACGCTCTGAGCATATAATAATTTTGCAGATGATATAATAAGCAAAATACATAAATTCTAGGCTCCATTTAAATAATTGTGTATACAAAATATTACGCACGTTCGCCTATCTATGGTATACATAAAGTAATATGTGAAATTTGTTTTCCACTTTTGTCATTTGCAATTATTTTGCCATGTAGTCCCTGACTTTGTACCGCTGTCATTTAATTTTGTTTACGCTTCATTAAATATTATTGAAATGCTGCAATTAATTGCGTAATTGTTATTTTATGTCGCAGCGCAACTGTTTCGGGCACTTTAAGCACTTGACACAACAGCCAACGGCCAGTAACTGTTGCCCTTTGGCTTAATTCTTCCTTTTCCCAACTCATTGCCACCCCTTTCCATCCATTTCCACCCATTTTCCTCTCAAATTTCACTCTCATTTTCCTCCGCCTTCTTTTCCTGTGAGAGCCCCGAGCGCCATTTGCCCGCCAACAAATTGCACATTAAATTAAACACAAATAACTCGTAAAATTATAAAATTGTTGAATGTAAAAAACGTAAAGTGCAACAACTATGTAATTAGCTGCCAAATCAACAAGCGCGCAAATTATCAGTGAAAATAGTGCAAAAAAAAATATAATATAACTGCCGGGAAATGCAACAAAAAAATTAAAAAAAAAAAATAAACACGCAAGGAAAGCAAATTGAGCAATCATGCAAATACCCTTCATGAATTTTTAAAAAGTACATATTATAGAGACGATATGTATGTTTAAGTATTCAATAGTGGAAAACAAAGCGATCTTAAAAATTTATTTAGAAAGCGATCTGTGTAAATATAATTTGCATTAAAATGAGAGGTTTATCTATTAAATTAAAGCATAAGCCAAAATAACTAAAGTTAAACGAAATTTTAGTATAAATTAATTTATTACAATAGTTTTGAGCAAGATAGAGGGTATATATTGTTATAAAATGTAGACTATAGCAAAAATAACAGGCGGTAATAACACACATAACTCGTCCATCGCATGCAATTTTGGAACAGTTTGAGGTTTTCGTTTGGACGTTGAACAATTGCCTGACATTTCACTTAGCCAACCTCAACACATTTCACTTTTTTACATCCATTTCGCTCTGAATTAGTCTAATTTCGCTCACGCTGCTTTGCAAACAAAGGGAAAAAATATATGTGTATACAAAATGTGGCAGTAAATCAAAAGAAGAAATAAGGGGCAAAATCCCCACCCAAAGCCATTTGTCAAGCGTCAACAAGAGCGCTGACAAGTGAGAAGCGGATGGGGTTAGCTTCCCTTCGGATTGGGGTTCAGTTTCTAGCCTTCAAACCCATTCACAGGAAAAAAAACACAGGACAAGGGTGCTATTCTTATATTAATGTTCTCCAAATTTTAAATTTTAAAATGTACTTTGTTCTTAAATGTTAAATTATTGATGCAGTTTTCCAAAGTATGCAAAAAGCAAATCCAAATTGTACAAAATCAAATAAATAACGAGCTCTGAAAGAAATGGCAATGGCTTTCAAAATAGTATTATAGTGAATATGCACAAATATACAGAATTTGGAATAAAATTACATTTTAGATTCACATATTTCATAGTAAATAAGGTAATTATAATTCAAACATTTCACTAACAATATCCATTTCTTCTAATTTCTTTCAGTACTAATTCATTTATTTTGCTCAGTTTACTATTATTTTTTATGTGTAGAATTTGTCGGCCAAAACGATTTAATTTCATTATTAAACAATGGGCGACAAAGTGGCAGCAGATTTCATTTATGGCCCGTCTGCTCACAACACGCGATGTAATGTGCCCCAACCAACCAACCTCAACCCCAATCTTATGTGAAGAGACTGAGGTTGAAGTGACCTGCCGCAACTAATTTTACATTGGAGCTTGCCATCTAGCACGCAAGTACAAGGGGGCGGTAAAATCTAGTGGGCGGGGGGCGTGTCAGCGGTCAGGTCAACGTTGACGCATTGCACAGGAACCAGATAATTAACCATAATGACAGAAATATTATACAGCACTTGCAGCACTTGCTTGATAGATGACCCCACACGAACTGGGGCGAAGTGAAGTGAACTGAAGGCTGCCTGAAATATGGCCAGATGACACAGGAACAACCAATTTGGTGCCAGCACTAATCAGATCTAAAACGTTGGCCAGAGGGGCTTGAGATGTGGATTAGGGGTGGTAACTTGATATATTGGCTACACCCAAAAAAAAATGTAATAGACTAGATAAGAAAATTAAATTGTTTTACATGATTTAAATACTATTGGGTGTGCAAAATTTCACATCAAGATGAGTATTAAATAAATATCACAAAAGTATCAAAATAAAACTAATGTGGTTTAAAAATAAGGTTAAGCTATAGTTTTAGACTGTTAGGAATGAAACTAAACAGTGTAGGGCTTATATTATTTAGTCTTGAATTAATCGAAAATAAAACTATATTATTTTAACTTTGAAATGGAAATGTATACATATTTAAAATGACAAAAAAATTGTATTTAAGTTAATAGGCCATTCAAAAATAAGAAATAATTTAACTTTAAGATACAATCACGATAGTATATTCTTTATTGAGATAGTGTGTTTAATCTAATGGAAGTTATCTTAAAGACGTGATTTGTAATCAAGATCAGACCTTAAGAACTGAAATAAATAAATAAGACAAAAACTTTAAACAAAATTTTACATCAGAGCGGCCAAGGAATCCTAAAAGTCAAGCTTTTTTTTGAAAAATATTTCATTTAGCCAGATACTTTCTACACATCCCAAAAACCAAAACTATTTTTTAAGTCATCATGATCCGAATGCAAAACTTATGTCACACGGGAAACGGAAAAAAACTCGCGAAAAATTTCTTCAGATAGCGAGATCCTTGTTTGGGTGAATAAAAGCCTTGATGTGAATATCAAACAGTTGGAGGACCTCTGCTCCGGTGCGGAATACTGCAAGCTGTTGCACAAGCTCTGTCCTTGGGCCATTAATCTTAAAAAAGTTCTAATGACCTCGAAGACTCAGGCTGGCATCATCCACAATATGAAATTGCTGCAAAAGTGCCTTAAGAATCAAGGCGTTGAAAAGCAAATACCCATTCATCGAATGGTTGATAATGGCTATCGCGAAAATCTGGAGTTTGCTCAGTGGTTCAAAACCTTCTATGAACACAACCATATGGTGCGGAAGGATGAATTTGCCCAAGAAAATGGGAAAAGTGCTATAGTCTTGGTCAAGCCACGTAACATTTCTTTCACTAGTAATTCCTCAAAGGATGGAGAATGACAGGGAAAGAAGCATTCATCTAAAGATATGAATGTGTCTATTTCCTCCACTAGTATTTCCTCTAATGATGAATGATTAAGTGCTAAAAAAGATGTGAATTACAATAGTTTCAAAAACGCAGTACAACCCACGCAAGATACCAAGGCGATTTTAGGAATTATGTTCAAGAATATCAATAAACACTTCTTAGGGAATCAAGATTTTACTGAAAACTCCGTGAAAACCGAAACCATGATCAGTGGGATTTTGAATATACCGAGGGACCAGTTCTATCGCAACAAGTTCAAGCGTTTTTAGATTTATGTGTGTTTCAGTCCTCAAAACAAACATTTTGCGAGAAGGGATGAAAATCTTGCCTTAGTTCGAGTTAAACACATATGTTTTCCCTTAGTTCACAAGGAACCAAAAAAATCAAATCTGTTCAGTTCTTAAATTAAGCTTAAAAAGCTCACCAAAAAATAAATTTAAAAGTCCACCCCCAATGGCTCTGCTGAACTAAAATAATATTTGACCAACTAAAGATTTCCCCAGTTGTTGTTTTAGCCGCAGCAGTCAAATTGAGTTGAGTTGAGTTGAGTCGAGTTCAAATTTGCCTACACTTGTTGGGTAATTGCTGTGAAGTGGAGTGTCTGGTTTTGGTTTCGTTGCTTCCTTCTGTCCCTCGGCCATTCAGTCGGTCAGTCAGTCAGCCATTCAGTCAGTCAGTCAAACAACCAACGGAACCGCATTCATTTGCCAAATTAATGGCATTTCATTTGGGGCTGCTGGCTGCCGCCTCAGCTCGATTTCATTCATGCAAGGATGTCGTCCTTCCTCATCGTTGTCTTTTTCGTTGTTCCTGTCGTTGTCGTTGTCGTCGTTTTCTGTCCCGAATTTACGTGTCTGGTTTGGCTGCTTCTGGCGAAAAGACACCGCTCCTAAACCAACTCCTACACACATTACAAAATTTCTCAAGAAATATGGCAAACAAATTTTTGATTAGGAATATAAATAAAACATATCTTAAAACTTATTTACAATTTATTTTTGTTTCTTTATTACATTTACATCTAAAGAAGCTATTGCTTCGTCTAATATAAAATGTTTTTATTTAATTTATTAAGGTTCAAAGTCCAAATATTTTAAACTTTACTATATTTTAACTCTTTTCACGTAAACTATAACTTTTATACTAAATACACAGATGCTTGTTTCTGGATAATTTTATTTTATAAAATAAAACTAGAAAGTTTTTTCTAACTTATTTATGTCACAAGCAATATTTTCTTTATTCTGATAGCAGTATGTAAGAATGATTTTTTTTCTAGTGTACTAACTCCTTTCTTTCAAAAGCGGCTTCATTTTGCCAACTGGCGGATGGCCAGGAAAGTTCCTCTCTTTGGATTGTCCCCTAGGGGGCTAAGGGACTTAGGGGTTAAGGGATCAGATTGAGGGGAGCATATTTCCAAGCGAACGATTTTGGCAACCAGTTGTTTGTCAACGGCGTGTGATTATTCAAAAGTGCAACATGCAAATTTATTTTGTGCATAAAATGTTATGAGCTCGCATGAAAATGTCTGACAACAATTGGGACTGGCAATCGCTGTCACCCCGCCGAAAAACTGGTTGGCAAAACAATTTGAGGGGTTTTGAGATTAACCCTTTGCGAAGCAAGTCCGGATTTGATACCATTCAGCGGTAAAGCTGTTGAAAACTTTATTAGAACGCGGTGCATTAAATGAAACAATTAAAAATAAGACTATAAGCTATAACGTAAGATAAGTTAATCCGAAGAAGAACTCACTTTTGATCTACAGGCGGGTTTTGAAGTAGACGATTGTACAAATTAATATTAATAATTGATAATTTTCTTGAAATTATGGTTTTACAAATAAAAAAAATTATATCACCAACATTTAAAAACAAACTTTGATTAAATTTACCTAAAAGTTTGTGACTTCCCAAGTTACAAACTGACTTTCTGTGTGTTATTCTGGCCTTCTCTCTTGTTTTACTTTGTGGCTCAGTTGTTGTGTCTTAATTGGACGGTGGAGTGTTGAATGGGTTTACCACTTCTTCTTCCATCCAATATGCACTCCACACTCTGTGACATTGAATTGATTTCAACCGCTGCCGCATTTCAATTAATATGTATATATTGTACATGAGGCTTTATATATATTGCCACCATATTCATTTCCCCCAACTTGCGGGAAAAGCCGCCAGTGATTTGCACTTTTCCAGCTCATTAAAATCGCATAATTTGTTAAATATTTACGAGTTTGTTAAGCGCGTCCCGGCCGCTGGATCCGCTTTATATTTTCACAGCGGCTTCATTTACCTAATAAAATTACTGTCAATTAACGCCTGGTATCGCGCTCACCTACATTTCCCAGTCATCCCAGTCGGTTTTGTACCCTCGAGTTTCTCGAAACCTTCCTCGGGCGGGATTATTATTTACTTTGAGGGGTTCAGGTACAACATCAGCAACACGGTCAATAAATTATGTAAACGGCTTAAGCTGCTGGGCATTTTTCTAAGCCCTGCGCATAAATTAGCAACTGGCAGTTAAGAGCGCTACAAATTATAAATGTCTAGAAATTAGATTAAAAAGTTGGTAGTGAACAAAATTTGTGAGCATTTTTTTTATATTTTATGTTAATTTCGGCATTGCTTGATATTATCAGCATAATCAATGATTTTATAACGAAACAATACATTTCCTGTGTTTTTAAAGATCTTTAATGTAAGACCAACTATCAAGTAGCTTATTAGCTATACCTGTTTATACAAAGGTAGAAAACTTTTAGAAAGTTGCCTTATCATTTTCAAAGCACATTAAATAACACATTAAATGTTCCCATAAAATTTTTAGATCTAGCCACGAGCAAAAAAACAGATTTATTATAACTTGTCAATTTATTTAAGTAAATAAGCCCCACCGTAATATTATAGTTTTAAAAATAAATGTATTTTGTTAGGGAACCAATGTTATAAGTAGAAAATCTTCAGAATAGTTATCTAATCATACGTTTATGACGACCATAAGTACAATGAAAACTCTTACATAGATTTAGTATCAACTTCAATGTTGTTGCTATTATTTAAAAATTTTTAAATGATAATTTATTTTTACCAAAACACGATCAAAGCGTTCTTGTCTACTGCCCTAGACTTATTGTTATTTATTAAACCTTTAATAGACTTTTCATAATGCATTTTTAAAGATGCAAATTCGTAAACCTTTTTTATAGCTGGTTAAAATACACCCATTACTCAAGGCTCTTCCCTAAAAGTTTACGACTTTTCATTGATCCCAACCGAAATTCCGATGGACTCAAAAAGTGAAATTAATTTTTCCGCTGACGCAGAGAAGAAAGCTGAAAAATAAGTAAAAGAAAAAATTGCAGCATAGTCAAAGAAAGCTGAAATCCAGAAATAAAATAAAAAAAAGCCAAAACCAGGAAGCGAGCGGCAAACTTTCGGCACACATAAAATGTTAAACGAAAGAAAAAACATTAAGCTTATGGAACTGCGAACAGAACACAATCCGTTTTAAAGGGGTTGAAAGTAGGAAAGTGGAAAACTCGGTGGTTTGGTGGCTGTCTAAGAGCATGCCACCAAATAATAATAGTTTTTCACTTGTTCAGTTTGACCGCTAGCAGCCAAGCGCCGAGTTTATGTGACAAACGTGACTCAAGCGACAATTGCTCGGCTTTCACCCGAGAAAATCCGGGAAATTGTGGGTGGCGGGAATGTGGAAATTCGGAGAGGCATGTGAAGGGGGACTGCCTTTTTATGGCCACACAATAAAGCGAGCAATTGAGCGCCTTAAAGTGTCGCACAAGTGCATTTAAATCACACACTTTGCGACCATTTGCCGTAATTTGACTTTAAATGTTATGGCCAAGAGTTGATTCGCCTTCATCGTCACGCCCACTTTCGCCCAAACGCCTCTTCTCTGGTTAGTTTTCTAGCTGGAGGACATTTTATGGCCAATGTCTGGTGCCCACAAAATATAAGAAAAACATAAATTTTACGTACATGTCGATTATGTGCCAAAAATGAGCAAGAACCAGAAATTTTCAAGTTAACGCCACTACCATGGCCAAATGAGGTCATCAGATGAAATGACAAAATTTAAAATGAGTCACAAAATTTACTACTATCTTGTTTATTAATTAGATTTCGTAAGAATTACTAATTTTTTAAGAATTTATTTTTAGGATTAACGTTTAAAATGAACATGTATAATGTTAAATACTCTTTAAGAACTTAACGTATACTATTATTTAAAAAATTGATTTCCGATTGCAAACAAAAGCGAAAAACTGAGGCAAAAATTTGCTGACATTTTTGTTTACCGATTTCACTATCCAGATGAATTACATATTGCAATCGCGGGCTTAATATGCTAGTTATAAACTCTCACAGTACCACCAAGTTGATCCAAAAAACGTTTAATTCCAGCGAAATCTGGCAAAAATTAAAATTCAAGCTTGGATAAATACAAATAATTTACAAAAATTAAAACGGATAAAAAAATGTACATGTTGTGCATGGATGGTAAATGAATTTAATGGAAATGAATAAAAACAAGTGAGAGCTGAGAGGTGCTAAATATTATTTTCGAAGATCCTTGCTGCGTTTTTTACCCCTCATGATTGAAACCCATTTTTTGTGGTTTTTTTTTTAACGATGCAAAGCGCTAGCGGCGCAATCAAGTTGCTTAATTGGCAAGTTCCCAATAATGGAAGCGGATTAAAAAAGCAAAAAATATTTATTTTTGTGTATTTCAGTTTTATAAAATGAACTTATATTTTGGTAATGGGGACAACTGGATATTTTTGGGCTGTTTTATTTTAATGAAAAATGTTTTCTATAATTTAGTTTTTTATATATTTTCTTTCATGCTTTTCATAAGCCAAAAGAAGTTATATCAAAAAAAAATCTTCAAATCATTATAACTATTTGTCTTTATATTTGAATAGTTGTGACATCTGAATTTTTTGCCCTGCTTTATTTGAATGAAAATAAATAAATATTTTTTTCGGTGTACTTAGGACGTTTCTTTCATGCTTTATACAGTATAAATGAAGTTATTTCGAAAGCAAATCTTCCAACCATTAAAAATCATTTAATTTTCCTTAAAAATCGCTAGAACAAAAATGCCGAAAGATTCATTTCCATAGCACAGAAGTTCCCTTATAGTTCAATTAATTTTTAACTGCCAATAAAATAATGTTTACTTTCATAGACGACCATCAAGATAATGTGGCGCTCTCTATCTATGGCTAATTTGAGTGCCTTTTAAAGGCGGTAGACAGTCGGTGGTCGGTAGAAAAGCGGAAAAGTCTCGCGGAGAAAAGCGCTGGACTCTCGATTGCAGCATGCGACCGCTTAAGTGCCTCTGCCAGAGTCATAACAATACACTATATAGCAACAAAAGCCGCCGCTGACATGCCGCTTATTATTTATGTATTTTAATAACAGGCAGACGACGACGTCGCGACAGAGCTGAAAAGAGATGGTCAGAGCAGCAGCGAAAGAGATGGCTAGAGCTAAAGAGGAAGAGAGGGGAGATGGGTCTACTGGAAAATGAAGTACAATGGCCGACGGGGCTACAAAATGGACATTGGTTAATGCGACAGCTGTTGGTGAGATCGAAAAAACCAGCACAGCGAAAAAAATGGAGAGGGAAAATTGCGGCTGTTAAAAACAATCAACATGCTTAAATATATATACATATATATATATATATATATATATATACATGCCGAAGCCCTCTTGGCGTATACTTTATGCCAAACGAGACTTGAACTTTAAACCACACTTTCAACTTAATTGAAAGGTTATCCTCAGATTCTATGACCATTTGTATATAATATTTAATTAATAAAATGTGCACAGCGAGAAAGGTTTAGAAATGATTAGAAAGGAAATAGGTAAGGTTTTATTCAAATTAAAAAAATAAAGTCTTTAAAATTTCTTAAAGTGAATGAATAATTCAGGAATGTAGATAGTAGAAATAGTAATATAGAACAACAGTAATCTTTTTAAATTTGTTTACAAACTAGAACTTTAATATATTAAAATGAGATCCCTGATTACCTTTTGGGTACCTAATTTAAGACATTACACACCAACTACTCTATAATTTTCCTCCATGTGGACTCATTCATTGCATAATTAATGCTCTGTGTTTTAAATAACATACACAATGCCCTTACAACGCTGCTCTCTGATGCTGATGCGCATTAAGCGTGTGCGTGTGTATCTGTGTGTGGCAAAAGGCAGGTGAAACCACAATCAGTCGCACATAAATACCAGTCACATTAATACTTACATGCATCCACATATGAAAGAAAGGCCGCATTTCTGCAAAGTTTTTAACATATCCCAGCGTACTCAAAACGAAAGCTGAAGGCTTAATGAAATTATCGTTTTCATTTCATTCCAGCTTCTTTGTCTTGCGGCCAAGTGAAATTGCCAGAAAATTGCCAACAATTTTAAGCCGAATAAGAACATATCTGAAAAGAGAACAAAGTTATACTTGAATTGGTTGTTATAAGAATATGAGAGTTACTTATTAATTTTAATTTAGGAATATATTTTAATATTAATATATGTATTTTTTTAAAATTAAAAACTTATCACAGCTACAAAATAACATGATTGGTTATAAATACTTAATTTTACTTAAGTAAATGAACAGCAACATAATCTTCACTTCCAAGGTTATGCAACCCAGTTTCATAAAAAAAAAGATAAGAAATTAAGCCTTTGCCGTATAAGGTTCCAGAAATGCTTTTGTTTTTTTTTCAAGGACTCATTTTGATATCATTTGCACAAACTCATTAAATGCGCCAAGAAAAGTACACAAGAAAATTTATTTATGAGCATTACAAATATTCTAATATAAGTCAGATCGACTTAGATATGCTTATAAATGTTCTTACTAGAAAAAATAACGTATTTATTCACAAATATTAAAGATTGCTTAAAGAGTTGTAGCTTAAACCTATTTTTTAATTCTTGCAGATGTATAATATCGTACAAAAGCACCTCTTAACGTGGTAATAAAGTCGTGACGATCACACCTTCAACGTAAAAAAAAATTATATTTAATTTTGTGCCGTATTTATATTCCCAATATTTGGTTTTTCAGTGTATGCAACGATTTTTCTCTTTTCTCGTCCCTATTGTATTTTCTTTTTTTTAGCATCCATCTCAGTGTCAGCAGATGTTGAGAAAAATAAATGAGCAACATACGCACAATATTCAGTTGGTTATTGTGTGCCACGCCCCCTTTAGCACCCAACCACCGCCTCTCTCATTAACATCCCGCAGATGCAGCAGCTGAGCAACGAACAAAAAAAAAACGGAAAAAGCATAGAAATTACGCATACGCAGCGTGTGACGACGTTGAAGTTGTTCGCTGCTGTTGCAGTTGTATTTTTGTTGTTGTTGTATTTTAAGTTGTTTTTGCTGTTGCTTTTGGGCGTTTTTAATGAGCATAGGCAACAAGCAGGATCTCGCAAATTTCTTTCGCCATAGTCGATATTCATGCATAAACATTCGCAGCTGCCTAACAGTGTGAGTTTTTGCATAGTATATTCATGTTTTGGTTACCATTGCTGCTGAAGGTGGATTTTGAACGTATACACAGGAAACAATATTTGATATTCACCAATGTTAGTTAATTTAAAAAATATTGCCGTAATTAAAATTCAAATTATCTTTGTATAAGATTTTAGGAAGAAGAAGGTTTGTTATTAAATCAACTTACTAAAACCAGCTATGTCATTGGCAAACTATTTCTTTCAGTGCTTTTTCTTGCGTTGCCATAACATTAATTTTGTTAATTAAAAGTTTCTCACAGCTTTAAAGTTTACTGCCAGCTGCTGGTTGTTGTTGTGGCTGATGTTACTGTCAGTCAGCGGCCTTGTAACACTATTCTATGCATGTGTGCCACACACACACACCCCCACACACAAGCACAAACTGACACATTCATTCACAGAAACCTGTCCTAGAATCCAGACTTTGATTTGTTTGCCCAGGCCAAAGAGACTTTTACTTGAAAACGTGTCATATTTCACCTTGACTCAATTGTTTCTTTTATTGTGATCATTAGGTAGAAATTTAAAGTAATGTAAAGTAATTTTATGCGACGTGCATTGGTCTTAAAATTAAATATTGCGGAAAAACAAGTAAGTTTTGCAAGAAAAACATCTAAGCTTTTATGCCTCGGAGCATTAAAAATGCCCAAATTAAATTTACGGAATTTTACGAAGAACAACAAAAGGTTAATTGCCTTAGGGAACAATTCGGTGATACTTTGTGGGTGGTTTAAAGAGTGTACGTATAGATTTCCGTGAAGTTGGGATTGCAAATTGGCGTAGCTTAACAGATTACTAAAATATTAATTTCTAGAAATGTCCTGCGGCATTTTACGGCATGTTGTTAAAGATAAGGTAACGTAACAACGTAAGATAAATTCTAAAATTAGACACAAGAAATTAATAGAACATCTTTTTTGATTTAAGTAAATGTCAACTCATAAAATTTTAACATAACCAAGTAGTTCTTAACTTATATTTAAATTAAACATTTCTTGCTTTTGTCTGAAATGTCACGTTTGTCACGTTACATAAAACTCATTTGTCGCTCTAAATGGTTTCACTTCATTGTCATGTAATTTGATATTTTTATAAACGTAAGGTCATCAATAAAATTTTGAATTAACTAGAATTTTATTAAAACAATTTAATGGCTTGAATTAATTTAATTTCGTATTTATTTTTATCTTTGCTCGAGTTTATTTATATATTATACTCTGTACAATAAAAGGCTTTGGCCAGTTTCTAAGGAAACAATTTATAAATATCCTAATTGCTTCAAATTTGTTGTCATTAAATGTAATCCGTTGATTATCAAAAGGGGACCATCTAATTCTGACGTAGAATCTTTTTTTTTTTATGTTCATACTTTACCAGAAATATAATCTTTAGAAAATTAAGGTCTTTAAAGAAAATGTGTGGCGTTTTTTGGGCCATCTTATCCATGGTTGCGATTACTGTTTCTAGATGCGTTATTGCCTTTGACAATGTCACAATGGCATCGACAACGACAGCTTCCGCAATAATTTTTTGCTCGCTTTTGGCAGCCGACTGAAATAATTTCTTGTTTTTTTTTTTTTTGTTGCGCGCTTTTGGCGACACTTTGTTGTCAAATTGAAAGTGCTGGGAGTCGTATGACGGGGATATTTTATGAGCTCCTTTGGCACTCTCTGATGGCCCAGTCATTTGCACAAGTCGTGACATACTAACACGCTTCGAATGAAGGCTAAAAATGGTCCGGGGAGGGGGGGGCGTGGCAGTCGCCAGCTTGCCGCTTTGCCGCCTGAGTTTTTTTTTTTTTTTGCTTTTATTTTTATATGTGTATATGCAAAGCGGCCATAAAATTTGCAAAAAACTTTTAATGGTTCATAAAATATTTAACGTAATGGCGGCGGCAATGGCGGCAACGGCAGCAAACCGGTTAAAGAGGCAAAAGACCAAGAGGTCACCCGGCAGCAGGCCCAGAAAGTGAAGGAGCCACAGGCCAAGGGTTCAGGGAAAAGGGCAGGATCAGGAGAACCCAGAACCGAGAGCCGAGGACCAAAGACCACGCCAAAAAAGATTTGTTGGCTGCCAACAGGCCGCAAACGATGCAACAAGAACAACAAAACACTGCACATGCTTGCCACAAAAGACACCGGGAGAAAAAAGGGTCATATCAGCATTAAAAATGAGCAAATTATTTAAGTCCCTAAGCAATTTCAATAGTTCATTAAAAGAACAAGGGCTTCCCCATAAAAACATTATATTTGAAATCCTTACTTATATATTGGAATTTAAAATTTGTATCACATGCATTTGGATGTTACACATTTATTTTAAAAATATTTATAAATACCTTTAAAAATGTTGTATTGAATTATATGAAACTTTAGTAATCCTTTAAAACCAACACGCAGATCCTTTTTTTAATATAAATTAATACTCTGAAAAATGATGTATATGAAAAATAAAGGACAATGTGTATGCCTTTCAAAATTAATCGCTTTTGAATAAAATATTAAGGTAAATAGTCCTATTAAACAGTTAATAATAACTAATGTTAGAGTGATAAACTTTAAAATCAACAGCCAGCTCATATTTTAATTTTCCCTTAATATTTTTTGTTATAAAGAATTTGTTTAAATTAATTTTTCCAAGTGCATGTGCACTGCTCCTTTTTTTAACCACCCACTACTGCTGTGATCTCTGCTCTGCTGCAATTTATTTAAACCACTTTTCCACTTGTTGTTTTTCCTCTCCTTCCAGCTTCATCTTTTTTTTTTGGGGGTAACCTCCCCACATAATTGCAAATTATCGCTTCAGCCATCGTGTCGTGGCCATTTTTGGTTAGCTGACCGCTCGTCTTTTTCCCCTCCACCGATTCTCTGGGGGATTTATGTTCGAGTGAGCTGCCCTCAGGTGTCGCATCCTCTAAATTAATGCCATGTGCATGTTTTAATTGCAATTGCTGAGCTGCTTTTCCACCCAAGCCCCTGGAATTTCCCTCCATTTCGGGGCCAATAAATTGCTCGCTTTCATTTTCCCCATCTCCCACGCATTTTCCCCTGTGGGCTTCATAACTCGCTGGGGTGTTGAAAAGTCGAATTCGATTATCAGCTGTGTATATGACAGGATATGGCGGAATAGGAAAGCAATTGTCGAGGGTAAGAGAAGGGAGAATTTATGATATGCCAATGGATTTACTGAGCGTTGATAGCACAGATTTGCTAGTGCTACATTTGCTACATTTTATTAACGGTAAACATAATTTAAATAGACTTTAACTGATTACAAAGTGTTATCTAATATAAAGCATAAAGGAAACAAGTCAACTAATTTACCAGGTAATCTGTTTAGTCAGATTTTTAGCTTAAAATTGTAGATGTATATTATTTTAATTTGTTTAAGTTATATTTTTAATCAATTTATTTATTTTACAAGATTTTTAATTTATAAATGCGCTTTTTTAAAAACTGGAACAAAATCTAGCTACATACCTAAGTAATGTTCCTTTCAATCTTAAGCAGAACCTGTTTGAATTTCAAATATTTTCTCCGATATTCACCTTCTCAATCACCGCCATAATCGGCGCTCCATCCGCAAATTTATCATTCCCGCCCACATTTGTAAAACAGTAATTACCGCCTCGAGTCGCAGCCATAATTTTGTGGCTGCAACAAATTCGAGAACTACCTGGATTTGAGCCTTGCGGCGGAAGTAAGCGAACCAGTGGCCGGAAACGGAAATGCGCAAATGCCAAGGCAGCAAATGAAAATGGCTCCCCGAGCGGCATTTATCAAGAAAAGACAGAAAGCGCAGACAAAGAGTTTCCCCCAAACAGTTGCGAAAATATGACACAAATTGTAAGGCTTACGTGTTTTAGTTGACAATTGATTTTGACATTTTGACAAAAAAAAGATACAACAAAAATTACCACTCCTCCCGTTTTTTGATGCGGTCGTGATGCTCCAAAGAAGAAAGTGAAAATGCCAATAAAAAAACATTTGCATGCAAATGCAAAACATAGTCAACCCCCTCGGACGAATTTTCCGGACTTACCATCACGTACGAAGCCAAAGTGGAAATTGGGGCGGGCAAATGGAGGCGTGCCCGCCTCGCTTTTAATTTTAATGCGTGCAACACGCTCGCGCTTTCCAAAAATTAAACGTCGGTTTACTTGCCTCGCCCGTTCTTTGCCGCTCATTTTCTTGGGAAAACTTTAGCCTTCCCGAATATTCAGAGTTTTTTCATTGCGTTTTGTTTTCTTTTTCTGTTTTTTGGTACAAACAAATAGGCGTCGATTAGGCAAATCAACGCATTTGTATGCAGATTATGTGCTGCTGTAAGGGAAAACAGCAAGAAACGGAGAGACTTGTCGAAAGAGATGGGGATAGAGGAGCAGATAGAGAGGGGTAGAGAGCCGCTTGTTGTCTCTAATTGTGCCTCAGTCTCTTAGGCGCTCAACTAGGCGTATGCGTGATAAAAACTGTGAGCAAAACATTTTAGACTACTAATATAGGTAGATAACAAGAAAACTCAGGAAAGTAGAATGATAGGAAAAAATTATTGTTGTGACAAATTAAAAATATAACAACCAAAACTAAATAAATCTAAAATGTGGTGTAAAATGTAAAATGTAATTTTGTATTCAAAGCAATAAAAAAGAAATTACAATAAATATATTAAGGTTCTTTTCTTAACGCGCTTTGAAGAAAATTACTATGATATATATGGACATTTGATAAATTTCTACTTCCTAAACAAAATGTGTCTTAAATCCCAAATTCAACTTATCTAAAAGGCAAAATTTCGGGAGAAATAAAAATAACCACGAAAATGTTTCACATTTAAGGCAATTTCATTGACACTTTTCCAAGAGCACCCCGAACATCAAAAGCGAAAGATTACCAGTCCTCCCATTTTCATTCATGTCCCTATCTGCAAAACATTGTCATGTATCATTACCATTTCAATTCACTTGACTTGCCACCCCCCAACTTATTCCACTTTACAGCATCTGTAATTTCCTGATGTCTCCTCGCACGCTTCCAGCTTTAAACAGCAAGGATCTGGTGCTAATTTCGAGCGTGTCGGAATACCACACGCCTAAAATCATCAAACCCCCCAACGAAACCCCCCTCAAAACATTTTGTCCTACCCCTCTTTAGCCACCAACCAACGTTTTTTGGTGTCCCTTGCCGCGTGTTGAATTTCAATGCATACTTTTAGGCCGTGCATCAAAAAAATATTTGTTTGCCATTTCACATATCACACAAGGACGAAGCCACGATGTTGTATATGTGCATGAGTGCACTGCGAAAAATATTTAATGTTAAAAAAAAAAACTGAAAATTAAAACGTCAAACGTAAAAAAGCAGCATCCAATTTTTTTTGGAAAACAAGCTAATAATATTTTTTTTATAAATTGAAGTAAATTATAAAATACAATCATTTTATGTTTTAATCATTTAAATATTTATGTTTTTGATAATACATTTTTCTATAATGCTGAAGTATATTTTTCCCCAAGTTCCAAAGTGTTGGAAAAACCTGTTGTTTTTGTTGTTTTGTATATTCTAGGGTTGCAGGAATCACATGCGTTTGGCATTTGATGCCGATGAAGAAAAAAACGCTGACGATGACGAGTTTTATGCCTCTTATTTTTGCCTTTCACAACGGCGATTTCTTCGCCTTCTCGACTGAGTGCTGCTGTTGTTGTTGTGTTTTATACCACTTGCAAGTGGATTTATTTTGCAATGCCCCAACGGAATTTTAATGGATCCCTCCTCACTCGCGATTTTTTTTTGTTCCCCCCAACGAACGTGTCTTGTCCTCTTCGTACAGAGAAAATGGCCCAACGACTTTTGCGCCTGCTTAAAATTTTACTCATGTGGCAATGCTGGCGCATTCCTTCATAGTCCCAATGCTTTTCTCCCCGGATTTTCCATCTCTTCGCGCCCCGGAAAATTTTGCGATTGCGTTGGGGTCACCAGTTTACAGTTGGTCGTGTTTGTTTTTGTTAATTCGCTGCCTTGCTCCTTGTTTTATGTACATTTCACTTGGGCTGTCGAGCACATAAAATTCGAAATTTAATTAGTCGTGTAGGTAAAAATGACATTTAAAATTATTGCGCCCTCGTTGACAACAATAACAAAAAGATTAAATGTTATAGGTTTAAAAAGATCCAATACATATCTAAATATATTTCAAAATAAAAATAAATTTAAGTATAAATTAAATACTCAAAATTTACTTTAAAATCAAATTACATTTAAGAATACATTTTGTTGGAGAACTCTTCACCTTGATTAAGCTATAATTTAACATTATAAGACTATTTTGAGATTTTCAATATATTTTATGTGAATTGACTATTATAAAAAGCTTGCGAACAATGAAATTTTAATGAAAAAATGATTACATTTTTTAAATTCGAGATCAAACTGTATTCAATAAATAGTACTAAATTGAATTCAATTATATTAAAACGGTTAAGATAGAAAGTCTAAAGCATGAAACATTTAATAGTTTAAATCAAGTCAAATCTGGACTCTTTCAATAGGTAATAACAACTTAAATTAAATGTGTTTTATGTCCGAACAGTCGTATTTTTAAGAGCATTTATATGCTTTAATTGAAATTTATGTGGACGCGGTTTTTTTTTTATTATTTTTACTTGTCGCTGAATTATACATATTTGCCACATTTAATTATGCACATATGTATATATCCTCATTTGTTGGCCCCAGTGTCCGTATGTATATTAATGTATTTATAATATGGCTTACATGCCTGCCATAACGAACTATTTGGCTTCCTTAATCCGCGTGTGCACATTTTTGCCTGCGATATAATTGTTGAAGGCCAAAAGCAATGTATTTGCAATAATCCACAGAGAACGAGCTGAAGTATTTATTTAACTTTCTCCTTTTTGGAGTAACGATGAGGATGTGACCCCCAGTCACCCACTGGTGACCTTAGCCACCCCATTTCCATTTCCCTAACCATTTCCCAAACCATTTCCATCGCTCACACACATCCACATGTAGTTAAGCTCACCTAAATACATTTTTGCTAGAATAAACAAGCAACCTTGGGTGTTTACCATAAAAAGTAGGTAAACTTGAGTGCAAAAATTGCGTACCAAATGCGGATGTATGAGTTGAGTTCACCACACACACTCACACACACGAAATGCACATAAAAATGTGAAAACGAACAACATTAACAAGCGACAGAATGGGTGGGTGGAGAAGGTCGAAGGGTTTGGGGTTGTGGTTTGGGCGAAAACAAGTTGTGAGCTCTGACTGAATGGAACCGAAATAAAAATAACAAGCAGCAAACCAGCTACCAAATATCATGCAGAATACAAGAAAAGGCAAAATTAACTCAGTGCAGAAGAACCTCAAAAATTCGCAAAGTTTCGGTCAAAGAACGCAACTAAAAAGTTATGTCTAGTTTCACTTTAACAAAAAAATATTAGAAAATAAAACTTACTTTACCATACGGAATTTTGAGTTCTAAAATATCAAAATTGCCAAATACCAATATCTTACGGTTAAAAATTTTGGTTTTGTTTTTTTTTTTTATTTTGATTTTTATAATATACTGCGTTTATACACTCAGTTTTTTATTTTCTATTTTCTATTTTAAAATTAATATATTTATTCCATTCCAGTTTTAAAACGAAAGTTGTGATATTAAAAGCGCATTAAATATTTTTTTTGTAAATCGAATACCTTGTAAAAACCAAAGGGCTGGCGCTGGCGACAAAGAAAGGCTTAAGAATCTGAGGTTATAGTGGTAAGAACTGGTACAAAAAAAAAAAGAACGAAGAAGAAAGGGGTTTCATTTCTGACGTCGAACACATTACAAGCAAAAGCACTTTTGACAAAAAGAGGCGCCAGCGAAAATAAACAAACAAATGGCAAAAGAAACAAAGACGACCAGACAGACATTCAGAGGGAGAGGGTGAGAGACGGCTAGAGAGGTGAGAAAGGGACAGCAGATAGGCCCGCTCATGTGCGTGTAAAGGATTTCAAGGACCATACAACATTAAGGGGGAAAAGTATGGAAAGAATTTGTGCATGAACAATGGCGAGATACAAAAAAAAACAGACAGAAAAAAAAACACAAAAAGCAGCCGAGAGGAACACCAAAAAAAACGCACACACACAACATCCACTCATTGAAGACGTTGTCTTCAAAGGGGGAAAGGGGGGAAATCAACAACTGCGGCTCGGATATGAAGTACCCAATCCACACACAAACGCAGACCGGATGTCATTAAGGTGCGCGTGGGTGTGGGCACTGGAAAAACTATTACTTATAACTTTCATTAATTTAATTTTAAGAAAAATACAAGCAATGCAAAATCAATATAGTCGAAAAATTAATTGGTAAAACTTATATTAGTTTTTAATTATTAGTTTTTATTTTTATATAGTTTTTTTTATATTAGTTTTTAATTTTTAAAACACTTCAATTCAAATCAGATCAATAGACATAAACATTGCATTCATGTGTTTTTTGATTTTTCACAAGTCACAAAAAATTTCAGAGTTCCTAAGGATTTCCTATTGTAAAATACTAAACAAAAAAATATAACTAACAAATTATATCAAGTCTTTCCAACTAAAATGAAAGCATAAATATTGGTTTTCCCATCTTAGCATACAGAACTAAAATTTGTTTTCTGTGCACGTGGTATGGAAATGAACTGCAGTTGGCAGAGTGTGCAACTGAAAATGGCCAAGTGGAATGGCCAAGAGAAAAGTGCCAAACAGGAAGGTCGTTGAAGAAGAAGGGTGGGGCTGTGGTGAAGGGGGAACATGATGAGCAACGCAAAGAAAGCAATTTGCAGAAGCAGCTGAAAAGCAGAAGGATAGTCAAGAAAATGTTTAACAACAGTGCAGCTTTAATTTGACAACAACTATCGGGGGTCAATGGAAAAGGAAAATTAAAATGAAAATGTAAAGAAACCCGAAATTGGTGTAAAAGATATTCGAATTAATGCACACACGGCCAGAAAGACTACGGATAAACATTAAGCCAGGAAATGGAATTCAGGAGCAGCAAAGGTTGCCAATTAAGGAAGGAAATGTATATTGCACCTTTGATGAAATATTACATTAAACAGGCGTTTAAGTAATACCATTTAAGAAAGGGAACAAAAATCTATGAAATCATTTATATAACTGACTTTGCCAAAGCTATAAGTGATCCCGTAAAGCGTAAGATCTGCAAGATAAAGCCAAAAAAAGGTTAGGTTTTATAATCAAACAAATTAAAATACAAAAACTAACCGAAGTCAGTGTCTCCAAAGAAGGAGAAAAGAATGGAATTTTTATGGTGAGAACTTTCTGAGCACGAGCCACCATCAATAGAGCCATCTTTTGAACTCGAACACTATGTCCATACCAGTGACTGGAAAATGTAGAACTCGCTAGATCAGAGCACTACAAAAATTACGAACAATTAATGCATTATTTTTAGTGATTCTTACAATAATTACCGCTTCCATGATATAAGAGCCGCCTAGGCAATATAACAATATTTCCGTGCCCACGGCACACGTGTAGACCACGTAAACAATAATTCCCAGGCCAGAAAACTAAGAGATACAAATATTTTTAAGAATTTTATATTAGAGAATTTTGACCACCCACCAATAAAATATCAACCACACTAGTGCCAATAATCAAACTCGAAGTGACAAAATGGGCCAGTGTTATTTCCACCATAACACCCGACAATCTCTGTGTTAGTTCGGCCACCTCATTATGTCGATCCACCAGTTTTTCCATTTCCCGAACTATCCGAGCTTCCTGCTGCTCCGAGGGACTCACTTCGATATTTTGAACCTCTAATAAATCACCAACATCGTCCCGCAGGCAGAGCAACAAAACAGTGAAGTATAAACAGAAGCCCAGGAAGAAACCATCTGCACCCACAAAGCAAACCACTGTGATGTAGCCATGCCAATGCACTAGGATATAAGTGATGGGATATAGCGGCAGCCGTAACAAAATATCGGGGAATCTACGAAAAGGATTATTAAATACACATTTAGAAAACTTCATTTAAAGTTCATTTTCTGTAAGGTAATATTAGTTACGGCAACTTTGATCAAAAACTTTTAGACTAGATACATAATTAAGAATTATGAATTAACAAATGTACTAAGTTATTGAATTATTCTTAGTAAAAAGTTAAGTATTTAATACTTAAATTAAATACTTTTCGCTTTCATTTTCATCCATTGCGGGTTATTAATATTTGCAAAATAAAACATCTGATTTGTTTGCAATATTTTATTTGAGTACTTTTCAAAACGAATAACAATACGAAAATTGATTTTAAATTGAAAATAAAGAATGCTTTTAGACGAAAATCACCCTTTTCAAATGTATCAATACTAATTAATTATTTATTATTAATTTACTTTCACTATGCCATTTTTTATCAGTGCACTTACATCATTTTAAATGGGGTCTCGTAGATCCACTCCTTTCCATGGGCTCGCCTCAGAATATTTTCCAACAAATGTCTAACAGAATAGGAAGTGCTGGTGCAAAATCCACAGCATAATAGCAAAAAGGTCAATCGAGTGGCCAGTGTGTAAAATCGTTTCTTATAGCCAAGTTTTCGCTTCGACCTTTGTTGCTCTGTTAAAAATCTCACGCGCTGAATCAAACTCTTCAGTTCATCCTGGTACCACCAAATCGAGACCATTTTAACCAGGGACAAAATACTTGAGGCCACTGGACAAAGGGCATCCAATGCAGTGGCTATGTTAATCGTTACATAGTGGATGCCATAATAAGCTTCTGCATAGCAGCCGTAAGTCAGGATGAAAAAGTTGAAGAAACTCCAGAGTTTCATTAATAAAGTTCGCTTCTGTTCCGGATAAAAACCAATCAGCGATAATGCAAACTTTGGCACCACAAAATAATGGCGCTCCATGGGATACGACGTAGTCAAGAATCGAGGTAACATCTTTCTCCCATAGGACACTAAACACTTTTCAGCTCATAATCCTTTGACCCTCGGCCTTTTATACCCTTAGAAACTGTATGTGTGTATATACTATACATAAAGAGAAACACACAAGGCACTTGAGCAGCATAATTGATGAGCTGTGTGGGCGTTATCCTTGCTCATAGTTCGATAAGTTTTACAATTTGGTAACCCCCAATTAGGCAAGGTTTTTGGAAAAAGAGGGCGTTAGTTAGTTGGTTTTCGTTAAACGATTTTTAATGACCTATCCATGAATTTTATGTGCGTTTACCAGGGGCGTTTGGCAGGGGCGTAGGCACGAAAGGGTTTAAATGTAAACTTATATTTAATTTATTTATTGATACTTTTGTATGTTGATTTCAATTAAAATCAACTTAAGCTTTAAATCAATTATTTTAAATCAATAAGCTATTTAAATAAAATTATATATATTTTTAATATTTCAAATTTTAAATAAAATTAGCTCTAGAGATTTACCTTTTTCTAAAAATCAAACCCTATGTTCGCTGTCCAAAAAACAAATCGGTGGTTAAACCAATTGACTCTCCATCCAAAGGATCTGCAGTTCAGACTTTAGCAAGTGTTGCCTGCCAACTTGCAGTTTGAATAAATATTTTATAAGCTGTCGAACTCCATGCGAGAGTGTGTGCGATGATTATGCAAACTGCAGCTATTTGGTCTATGCGAGGAAGGCCAATAAATTAATTTAGCTAGATGGCCGACTGGCTGACTTGCTGGTTGAATGGTTGAATGAAAATTTGGGTCGGGGCAAAGAGGCTATACAAACGATGGCGTTGAAAGTCCCGCCTACCTGACGGCTAAATGCACAAAGAGAAAATATTGGTACTACGTGTAGGAAGTATTTGAAAGTAAGACAAACTTTATAAAACTTATAATGGTCAAAAAATTATATTAAAATTAGCACAAGGTTAAAAATATAAATATTATACAAAAAAAAATAACATACTTAAAACATGAGTTATTTGCTGCGGACTATTTAAGATTTAAGATCAATCTTAAAATTGCAGTTCAAGTTATTATTAGCTTTCACTCATATTCTTCTTTTTAGTTAGTTCTTTGTGGAAAACATATTTAGTAAATTTTTTCAGTGTGTAAATCTTCATCTGGATGGCCCCAAGCCAATATCCAAAGCCGAAGCCGTAGACCAGGCCGTAAACGTAGCTGGAGACGCCTCTGACGATTCTGACCTGGCAACGGATGGACGGAATGGAGAGCTGGACGGACCGAGGGAACTGGCTCTTTGCATAATTGATGGCTGCAGGTGTATTTACGCTCAAATGAGGCATGCTAAACACATGCCTTTGACACTTATAGACACGCCCTGGCCGGGAACACACACGATATCCTGCCGGGCAGCAAAAATCAAGACTAAAACTTAAGCCCTCGGTTGGCGAGGACACAAACAAAATTAAAACAAAGGAATTTGCAAAATTTTAATAAAGAGTGTATTTTAAATATTTAAAAGCTGATGGCTTTTTATTGTTTTGAATATGTAAATAATACATATTAATTTTATACCTTCAATTATAAAATTACAATTAAGTGTTGAACGTATGTTTTCTTTCTATGGTGTATATAATTTAATCGAATTTGAAAAGTGAATAGTGCCTTGATGCCCTTCAATAATTAGAACTAAAATCATAAATGGAGTACAAAGCCATTTAACAATCAATTTAAATAGGAAAACATGATCTTAACTGTATTATTTTTTGTTTAATTCATAATGCCTCCATTTAATTGATTAGCATTTATACTTGACAGGCTCTTGCTTTGTTAATATTATAAATTCATAAATCTGAGCCCAGAATCTCCTTGTATAGCTTTAACTTAGTGTTCAGTATCCAACGACACCTAAGGCACGTTTAAATGTTAACCCTTTTAGACCGATACGATACGATCTGCCACACGGTGATAACTTTATTCAGCTTTAAATTTTGTTTAACATCTCCCAACAATATCCCACCTAACACAAAAGGCCTATGGACAGGACCCTCGACCAAAAGGATCGAAAGCGTCCATTGAAATTGAAAAATTTACGTGAAAAACATGCAAATTTATGCCATAAACACAATGAGTGTAATGTGCGAGCAGGAGGACACCGAAAAAAAAAAAAAAGAAAACGAGAAAGAGAAAGAGAAAGCACACCTCAACCTGTGTAAACTTATGGCCTGACAGTTTTAACCGCATTCAGGGGACGATTTGTAGGCCGCACTACCAGGCCCGAAAAAAAGTACGCAAAAGAGAAATATACATAAAACAGTCCATTTTTTGCGGCAAACACAGTGGCCACCTACTTTTTTTCGTGCCTGCTCTGACATTTTATTGACAAAATTATTGAACACGTTTTGACCGTGGCACACAAATCTAGCCATACACAGGAAAAAATAATAATCATTTGATAATTTTTGTGATGGCTTTTCATAACATTTTGGACTAGATAAATTTATATGCTTTTGGAATTATCATTATAATTATATACATATTTTAAGAAATTTGACATTGTCCTCGAATTGCGATACAGACTATTTTTTAGGTTTGCGTTTATCAATTTGAATTCTAGTTGCTATTTTTCTGTGTGGCAGCTGTGGCAACATAATGGCGATACCTCTATTACGGCGTCCATTGTCAAACGCCCCAGGTCATGGGTCACGGCGGCAGAAAGGCGGAGGGGCGTGGCTGAGTGGTATAATGGCCACGGAGAGTTGAGGCGCCGCGCGTCGACCATTGAATTTATATGAATTTATAATTGAAAATTAAACAACTTGCCAAACATGTTTGTTAATTACCGGATGTTTAAATGCTCTTTTTTTAAACTTAAATTTAAATTTCACTTTAAAAAATATTAAAACGCAGGCTTACTTAAAATAAAATAATGTTGTTGAGCCAAATATGGTCAAAAAATATTTTCAAGAGGAAATGTTTTTTTATTTAATTATATAAATTATATTATTTATTCAACATAATTTTTATTTACAAAAATTTTATTTTTCCAATAAGATTTTTAATATTTTGAATTGTTTAATGAGGATAAAATTAATAGGCTTCAAACTAATTTCTTAGGCTGCAAGCCAGCACTTACTCAGCCTCCAGATTAATATATTTTTGTTTCAATTATTAGCACCTGTCCATAATTTGCTTAATAATGAATGGCCAATTTAATTTACCCCGAAATGAGAGTAAGAGTGAGTCAAGCACGTTGAGTGCAGGTCGGCCACGTTGCATTTATAATGACAAATGCATTTTTGATAAAACCTGCTGAGCGTCAAAATTCGCATTTGTGTGTGTGCTCTGGCAAGTGTGTGCGTGTATTCCGGCTAATTTGTTTGCTCGCATTCAAAATGGAGTGTATGGTGAGTATGTGTTTGTGTGAAAGCGATATGTCAATTTGGAACACACCCGCGCGACATACCTATCAAATTTATTATACAACACATCCACGCTCCCGTTGAGCAGGATAAGCCACCCGACCACTCAACATTTCATTTCATCGGAGCCACCCACCGTGAGCTGCTGCCTTTTGTTCGCCGATAAACTTAATTTGAATAATAAATTACGTTGATATTTAATCAGCGTTGTCCTGCGATAAAATCCAATGGCCCCCGAGAAAAGCAGGAGCCAATGTACAAACGGGTTGGGGGTCAAAGTGACTGTCGTGCAGCTGATAATGGTTAAGCCGAGGGTCCTGCCCGCGAATCCTTTGCACGCACTGGCCATAAACTGCATGAAGCCATTATCGTTAAGCGGAATTTGTGTTAATCTGATAACAAAATTATGAACAATTAAGTCATTGCATGCGAATTGAAAATTTAAACAGCCACAGTTCAACAAAAAGTGCGATCTGAAGTGAATTCAAAGCGACATTAATGCGCACACTTTAAAAATAATTGACAACTTGATATAGAAACCAATGAAAACATACAAAGCAACAAATAAACATTGGTTTACTAAGAAACCATTACAAAAACTACAAAGACCATATTATGTTTGCAAAGCAAAATCCGATGAACTTAAGGATGTAGGAAACAAATTTTTCAGTGCACACTTACACGGTTGACAAAAAATGTTCATGTATAAATGTGTGTTTATGTTATGTACACAAATATGGGTGTAATAATCATGGACCGTGGGGCCAATGCACTCGGGAAAAACCCAGACATCGCACAATGAGAGACAAATGCAAATTAAGCCAGTAAACAATGCCGCATATTCATATGCCACTGGCGGCGGCACAAATAAATTGGCCTAAAATATAAAAAGACTAAAGCCAACAACGCCACTACAACAATAAAAGTTGTACATTTCGCTTACATGGCAATTATGTTAAAATATTCAGACAGAAATGCGATGCGAGAAATGTGAACAGGTGAGACATAATGACTGCCAGATGACCTTTATGGGAGGAACAGGATGATGGCTTTGTTATGAATATTATACGTATGTATCAAGAAGTCTTTAAATGTTTCCTGTTTTCTAGATAAAAATGTTTAAAGCGTTTTAAGCCCTATAACCCTAATTATATAAAGGTGATGTCTAAAATATTTATGTCACATTCATAATTGCCGTTTTTATACATTTGGCTTATTTACAAATTTTTATAGTATTCTTGAAGTAAGAAATAAATAAAAAGATTTAATCAATATATTTTATAAGATCACAAAGACTTATGAACATTTGTTTTTAAATAAATGCTTCTAGCTTAGTTTTTTTTCTGATGAATAAATTAAGATTTTGGGAATTTTAAATAAAAAGCTTAATAATATTATCATAGTAAATGAAGTAGTCTTTATTATCTTTTAAAAAATAAAATAAGCTTACTGATTAAAAAAACCCAGCAGCTTTATCAAATGTTTGAACAATTCTTACGACACCATATTGTTAATATACAACACAAAAATCCTCAACACGGAACCCAAACCATAGCCAAGGGCTAGCAGCCAACAGAAATAGCTGAAATTGGCAAACAAATGCGCAATAGAGTCATTAGAAGTCAAGTGCAGCTCACAGCTGGAAAGTATGCTACGATGTATAGCATTGCCCCTGTTTTTGAATTCGTGTGCGTGTGTGGGTGTGCAACATATGTTTCGCATGCAATTTCATTAAATAAATACAAAACAAAATGGCAACACATTCATTGCATCCCCTTCAATTATGGCAGATGCTGGGGGACGGGGGTTATTTTGCGGCTTTCCGCCGGAAATGGCACACTAAAAATGGGAGCAAGCGCAAAGTTGTCAGTTTCAGAACAAACAACCAAAACAGGCAACAAAAAAAAAAACAAAAAACCTAGAGGACCTGAAACCATTAAAAACTAATGAGATTTAAATGCAAATTCTAGTTTCTAGAGTTAGCCCAGGAGGCGTGGCCACTGGCCACTTGTGTGTGTGTGAATGTTGTGGCAAATGACTAAATTTACATAAAACCATTGCGCCGGAAAACGGCGTGAGAAGCGGTTTATCCACCAAACTCTCACCTGTCCGCAAAATTAAGGGGTATTACTTTAATTTTTAAATCAGTTAAACCAAATGGTTGACTGTTAAAAGGGTAATAAATTTTGAAACTAAGCGAGTCAGTGATTTAAAAATGGTATGTTTTCTTTATTGTTTATACATGTGTATTTTGTATTAATTTTAGTTGTAAGTTATGTAAATTGTCAATTTTAAGATTACAATTAAACCCTTTTGAATTTTGTTATATTTTTTCCATTGTTATTTAGTTTTTATTTAGTCGGTACAATCTGCAATCCGGTTGTCTGTCTCGTTTTAAATAAAAGACATTTTAATTTTTTTTGTTTGGTTTCGCCTTCATTTTGCGGTCATTTCGACAAATGTTTGCCAACGACAAGTGGTCATTGTCATTGTTGGTTAAACCCCCCTCCTCATCCCTCTTCACCAACACGCTGCTGGAAATTTAATTCAGCCAAAATGAAAAGTGCGAAAATTGCTGAAAGTGGCTATCAAATTTGCATTGCTGTAAATATGTATTTTATTTAAATGACAATGGGCACTAACTTCTTCTACCCACTTTCCGTTTCGTTTTTTATGTAACCCAGCTAATTGCTTCTAATGAGCAATCTTAAAAAGATGACAAACAAAATAAAAACAACTTTTTCTCGTTTGCTGTTTGTCATGTGTCGGCAAAATGTTGACAATGAAAATGATTATGACTGACTGCATGCTGGGGTTGTAAGTTGTATCAAAGCGGAGGAAAGCTATAGGGGTTTTCGGGGGAGTGGGGGAAAGGGAATGAGCCCTGACGGCTGCTGTTTGAAATTGCTGCGACGTGTAAATGTCGCTAATGTGCCGAGGACACCTACAACGACAACGACAATGTAGCTGTGGAAATAGCAATGGAATGCACAGAGAGAAATTTATGAAAAACCTATTTTTTAGGCCAAAATATAAGGTCTAGACTTAAATAGTAAGTCTGTTTATTAGCTGCTATTCATTCTAATTATATAAGGAAAATGAAACATAAATAAGTCGACTTATTTTTATTGATTTTAAGCGGTTATTTCAAATTTAATAATTAAATGCCCAATTCCGATAAATGTTCGAAACATTGAATAATAATCATGAATAACATTGTTTATTAAACACATTTAAAGTTCCACTCTGTCACAAATACATTTCAAATGCAATCCAAAACACATTTGTTAAGCCCCAAATTTCTTAATAGATAAGCATAAGCCATCTTAGGAAATTTGGTTTGATTGAAAACGCTTTATTTGAAAATTATGCACACAGACTCAGAAAACGTTGAAAATAATCCGGTTTAAGTTGAATAATCTATTTTTCAGACAATATTATTATTGATACAAAAAAGTTCATTATTTTTTGCAGTGTCTGGATGAGGATATGCCGCAGTTCCGAGGATGTGAGGAACGTTGGCCATCATGACCAGCTGCAGGTAGGTGTTTTGGTAAGCTTTTGGCCTTGTCTAAGCCAATGTCAGAAAGCGCTGCCGCTGACAGAGAATCAGAGAATCGGGGAAACGGAGAACGGGAGAATGGGAGAAAGGGAGAGTGAGAGGGAGGGGGAGGGGGCGGGGAGAATAGGGCTAGAGGGGAAAACATTATGGCACACATCGTTGGCCATAAGGTTAAGCTGTTTTCATCACACTCCCACTGAATGAAGCGGCAGCTGTCGCCATCAAAGTCAAAGTGCTGCAAATTAGATTTTTATGTTAATTAAAAAGGTACGCACACATTCTACAAAACATTTTCCCAGGCACCCATATACCATATACCCACATGCCCTACAAGCTCTTGGGCAAATCAATTGGTTGGAAATGATCTTAATTCGCTTAAGAAAATTCGCCAAGCAGCAAACAAATCGATGATTGAGTGAGTGATGCAATGAATGATTGAGCCATTGACGGAACGAATGAGCTGAGCTCGAGAGCAAGTCATCGAAAGGTGAAAGGTGAGCGATTAAATGACAGAGATACCCAACAGCTTATTGAGAAATTAACCCTTGAGTAAACCTGAAAAGGTTGGCGCAAAATTAATAGTTTGCAAAGGAATAAGGGGAGCACTTATTTCGTTTAATTACCCAAGTCAGTTAGTCTTATACAGTTGAAGACAAATAGATACTGCTCTTCTGCGAAAAATATGTAAAAAATTAAAGTTTCTTTTATAATAATTAAAAGCGAATATATAGTCTTCTAAATGCTTAAAAATATGAACTATTTTTAATGGAGAATACTCAAAAGAAGAAAAATGTGTTGTGATGATTGCTTTCAATCACTGCATGTTTCCTCATATATATTACCATTGTAAAAAACTTTAAGCCGCTAAAAAATTAATTTATTATTTCAAATTTAAGAGTTTAAGGCAAACTAATATTGAGGAAATAATATATTTTCAGTCGATTTAAAATGAATGACCATAATTGCAAGTGTTTATTTGGGCACTCTGTCGAACTTTTGCAAGGTTAGCTTAAATGGTGTATCTCATCACCCAGTTTTCCATTTAAATTGGTTTCTTGAAAATGCAATGCAATTATTAATTGGATAAATTTTTGCTTGCATTGAATTGAAGCACTCTTCAGAATATAATCTGACTCTATATTGCCCTGGGACTAAAATATTTTATTCAGGCTGCAGGCAAAAATAACACATACAAAAAATAGGTTTGAATTATAAGAGCCTAAAACCACAAAAGGCGAATATTAACACTGAATTTTTTTTAAATATAAAAGTTAGTTCGATATATTTATATAAATATAAAATTATCTAAATGTTTTTCTAAAGTTTCTCTTATTAGAAAAAACTCAAATTACTCTCTGACTAAAATAAAATTAAATTTCGAAATTCAAAATCCAAACTCAAACGCACTTTAGGCAAGAACATGCAGTAGACAGTAGACAGTAGACAGTAGACAGTCAGACACATACATCTAGCCCCCACCCAAAACCGAATCAAAGAGTTGTCAACTTGCAATTCAAACCTGCCCCTAAGACCGAGCCACTTGTAAAGTCAAAGTCATTCAAAATATATGCATACTTCATTTCATAAATTACGCTGGCATTAAAAGCGCAGATAGACATTACCCGGTAAGCACTCGCCATCACCATCACCATCCCACCCACATTTCCAACCCAAAACGAAGTTCTCAAAGCAATTGATGCGCAACATAAATCTTCAAGTATGTGAAGAGTGTGCCCCTCAGTTCCACAAAGTCAACCTGAGAAGTGGGGATGTGAAATGGCAGGGAGTTTCGGATTTCAGTATTTCAGAAGAGGGAAGGACCTATCAGTCGCTGCTATTTATCATTTGGCTACTCTCCTCCGCCGGTTAGTCATTTTTTTCTGCGGCACTTTCCATTCGGTGTGAGTTATTGCAATTCTGCAACAATTTTTCTTTTAGCTGCCGTTGGCCACTTCAAGACTTTCATATCAAGTTCAGTTCCGTGGGAAAAGGATTTGAAAAGCGGAACGACGGCAGGTGGTCCATCTACTATATATTTCCCTGCCTCGTGCACTGCGGTGAAAAATGGATCTCATTGATATGGAAATTTAGTTACCTACGGCCTCAGACTTAATCAATTTTAATAAATAGGTGCGCCAGTTTTTGATGGTTTTAAGGGGGGTGTCTTTAATGTCAATTTCTTGGATGTTTATATTTGGTTTAGGATGTTCTTAGTTAAAACCTTTGCTTGGCTTATAATTCTTTTAATATTTTCACTGTACCTTAAAAATATATCTTTGCCATTTTGTGTTTTTTAAATCCTTCACTTATTTAAAAATTTAGTAATTTCTAAATATATTGAAATATATTTATATATATATATATATATTAAAATATATATTTACTAATTTAATATTGTATTTGGGATGTTCCCAGCTACTGGAATTTTGGCCTTAAAATAATTTCCATTAATATTTAATAGCTAGCAACTAATATAATTTGGAAAGGTCGCCAAAAACTAACTACATAATTTTCATTTCTTATTATCATCTTTGGTGCTTCTAAAAACCTTTTTATATTTATTCGCTTTAATTACTTTTAAAACCCAAAATCGAATATTAGTACTCTTTATTTACCGTGTAGCCTGTCACCTCTTCACACGGCTGTTTTGTGATTTTAATGCCGATTGACAAGGAGTAGAAAACGGGGGCAAGGACCCATGGAACGGAAACTGAGACTGAGGACTTGGTTAAGTCAGTGTCAGGCTGTGTTATCCTCGCTGTCCGTCCGTTTGTCAGCTCTCTCCGGACGGACAAACGGACGGACGGACGGACAGTGTCTTGGTAATGGACTTGGCACTTTGCAACTTGCCCATTCAAAATGTGTGTGTAAGAAGTTTAAATCTCAACCAGCGGCTGTGCTGTGGAGGAGCAGAGAAGGGTCTGCTGCGATGCTCACACTTGAGTAAATACCAGGACGAGCCGGATGACGATGGCGCGCTGTCATTGCAATTGCAAATAAATAAGAAGGATCCAGAAGGAATTCAGCAGGATGGGCGACAAAGTTGCCCAGGAGCAAAATGTGGGGGGGTGGCAAAAAACTGATGAGAATGGGATGGCAAAGTAGTAGTAGTAGGAAGGACCAGGGTTTTAAGTTGCTTGTAATAAAATTGCTGCAAGGACTTGAGAAAAGTGCAAAAATGAAGTGCACAGATGCTTATCAACTCGCTGCTGCCACACCCTCTTATCTGCCCACATTGCTCGGCTCTGCTTTTCTCCAACTGCAATCGCTGCTTTTCCTCAGTCAAGTTGCAGATACTTTTGCTATGATTTAACCGACACCTTCACTGGGGAAAAATTGAGGAGGGAAGGCTGTGAGGCATCGAGATAGAGCCGCCGACTGTGTGGGTGCCAGAAATGAGAAATAGCTTCGGACCCAAGGCGGAGATGCACTGCAAGAAAACTAACAAATATGTTTAGAATGACAAATTTCAGAAAAAAGTACTAGCAATACAAATATTGCAACTTCTTCGGAGTTTTTTTTACTACTTTTTGAACAGGTCTATTTTTACTCCTTTATTTAAAATAAAAAACTTTTAAACTCTAAAACTGATCAGTTTTTCGCTCAGTATTCTCACCTGATTTCATTTCGGGTATAAAGAAATGCTAAGTAGTCTGTCCGTAAGTCATATGCCCAGCAGAATAGAGCGATGGAGATAGGAGGAGTTTTTCTTTTTCGAGAAGCAACAGGGATGAGGGCGTGTCAAAGCTCATTACTTGTTGTCATGTTGCGATTACGTTGGCAAAGCTTACGTTACGTAAATGTAATTCATAGCCATGTGGGATGTGACAGAGGGCGGTGAGGTGGCACGGGTACAGACAGATATATATTCAAGGACTTGTCGGGAAATCGCACTGAGGAAAGAGACAAGAACTCAGGTATCCAACAACTTCGGTGTCATTATGAAGTGTCTGCTGTTCCTGTTCCATGGCAGAGTACAGGATACTCGTCCCTCCATTCCATTCCATTCCATGCACTGTGATGTATGGCTGTCATTTCACACATGCGAGCAGGAGAAAGATTGTCTGACTGATTGTGTATGGGTTTGTATCTGTGTGTGTGTATGTGTGTGTGTTTTCTGAGTCTGTGTGATAAGCCTTTGCTAACTAGCTGCCTGCTCGCAGATTTGTAGCAGTTACTAAAAGTTCACTTACGCCAAGAAGTCTCAGCCGGGATAAAGCCAAGAAAAAAAATCCAAGAGAAAAATCCAATGCAGTTAATAGAAGAAGGGGGAGAAAAACAGGAGTCAATCCATAAGGCAGCCAACAATGTGACTTTCACCTAACAAGCTCGCTTGTAATTTCTGTTTACCCATTGGTAAGCGATGGAAATTATTTGCCCCTCTCTATTTTTCCATTTGTAAGCCAATAAGTATACTACATGTGGGCGGAGGACTCGCTCTCCCATTTCCACAATTATCGGTTAATTAAAATGAGCTTTCCGACGGAAATAAAAAGGGAAGTTTTGCACTCAGCTTTGATACCCAGCAAATAGGATTTAATCGAATTTTAAGATGTGGTTAAAATATAAATATTAAAGTATTACCAAAAAATTGATAAATGTTTAGAATTTTGAAAAGACAATCTTTTAGTGACCAAAAATGTTGTTATAAATGTTGTTAAATAAAAAATAAAGCCAAAACTGTAAAGAAGGTTTCAACTATATATTTTATGATAATATAACTTCCATGCAAATAAACTACAATAAATATTCATTATATTTTAAACTACATTTTTAAGCAACTAATTGAGTTTCTATTCAAACATTTATAAAATGTAAGCATTAATTTTATTTATAAGAAAAATTAAGATTTATATGCATGATGCGTTTATCTATAATTATTAAAAAATAAAATAATGTTATATTTGTAAATAATTCATAATGAGTGCCTTTAGTTTTTTTTACAACTTTTTAATATTATAGTCTTGATATTAAGCATGTTCAAATTCTAAAATAAATAGGAAATTACACAACCAAAACTAAAACTTTTTAAACAACCCATAAAAAGCACTCCAAATACAAAGTTAATTAAGCGCATGCTGCTAAACTCTAGCTAGTGAAGCCCCGATCTGATCGCAAGTTTTGTGAGTTTAATATCCTCCAGACAGTATCTCTATGGTTTATCAATTTCCCAGTTTTTCCCCCTCACCCAAGGCATTACCATATACCGAGAAAAAAAAAACTTTGCCAAAGCGAAAATTGTTACTAAATGGTTTATGCACACATGGAAGCCGGCTGGAAGCAAAAAAAAAAAAACGACGAATAAATAACAGAAATGAGCGGAGAAAAACAACAAGTTAGAGGAGAGGAACACTGAGCTGCTGGAAAGAGAAAATAAATGCAACATGTAATGATTGCAAAAGTTATAAAACGTAAATTAAGTTGAACGAATGAAGAGTTACCGACCGAGCGTCAGCATAATGAATGAAAATGGGAAAAAATGCCACGATGGAAATTCTGTACAGCCAAACACAGAAGCCAACATGTTGGCCATGTTGTTTTTCCCAACTTTTAATGCGGGAAAGCTGCCGGCGAGAAAAACTGTTGGGCAAAACTATGAAATTAACTGCTTATTAAGGCCAGCCGGAGAAGCCTGTGATGAATTCCGCTTTCTGTGCCAACTACTTCAAGTTTGTCAAGTGAAACTTTCTGCCAAATGGCATGGAAAATGTTACCACAAGCAGGAAAAACATACGCCGACGACGACGACGACGGAGGAACATCATTAATTATTCTGCTCATTAGCGTGTGTAAGAGACATTACTAACCAAGCAAAATTCAACCAAAATAACATCCAAGCGCAACACAAATGCCGCGTGCATAAGAAAATTCTTGAAATTTCTTGAAATTTTCTTAGTTAAGATTTCGGTTTCCTTTGCGCATCAGAGACTTCCTTTTCCTTTTCGTCCTGCGTATCTGTGTCATGTCAAATGCAGCAAATGCTGCAAAAAATTGCAATTGAAAATGGCACACAGAATATAGATGAAACGATGAATACGTAAAGTGTGCTTACGATGGTTAAGTTTTTGGAGTTCGAATGACCTGTATCGATTGTTTAGAAAGGGTATATTGGGTTTTGTGAAAGTTTAAAGCTTAAAGTTGACTTAGTAAGTAATAAGAGTTATTTAATTATAACTTCATTTCGAACTAGTAAATAAATTGAAATAAAATCTGGCTCAAAAACTTTAAAATCTTTTAAGGTATGGACTATTCGAGTTTCAAGAGATCTTTCGAGTTTGGAAAAGCGATTGCAGAAGGGGCAACAACTAAAACTGAAGCAGTTGCAGTGGCAGCATCAAGATGTCTTTGCTGTCGTCATCGTTGTCTGTTGCGTCACGTAAAAGGGAAAGGGGGGAAAAAGAGGGGAAAAGGGGTTAAGAGGGCCAAAAAGCTAGAGCAGAGCATTCAAAGTCAAATCTACACAATGGATTCAAAATGTGTGCTTAAACATTTTATTTATCACGCCAAATGTATGCATATGTGAGCAGGAAATGGACGAACGTGTGCGAGCAAGAAAAATATGCGAACTTTCTGCATCACGTTGCGGGAATTCAATGATTTTTCAAACACTTTTCCCCCCATCGCATTTATCGCAATTGTCTGCTTTTCACATTGTGTTTTTTTTTTAGAGAACGAAAGCGTTGCTCTTTTTATCTATACATATATGGTCTTTGTTTTTCTTGGGAAAAAGCTGAATCAAGTTTTGAAAGGGGTTCGTTGGTATCTCTTAATGCTGCGATAATACTTTCTCAAACTTTTACTCTTCGGTTACGTGAGAGATTATATGAAGCCATCAAAACAGTTTGAAAATTTGAGCGTTTTGTCAGAAATGCCAAGCATGAAAGCAAATTAATTTTGTTTGTAAGGATAAGAAGGTTAAGAATAATACCTTGACTTGAATATTTGAATAAAATAGTTTTAAAATTTTAAAATGACATGTTTCCATTTTTAAATTCATGTAATTATTATTGTTTAAAACAAAATATTAAAATATATATTAAACCTATTTTAAGTTTTCCCCTTTTGGAAACGAAGGTTTTAGTGCCCTAAAACAAAAAATTATAATTTGGTCAACCTTTTTCGATCCAATTAAATTCTTTCTTTTTATTATCTTTTGGACTTTCGGCTACCCAAACCTTTTATTTCACATAACGACCTGTGAAAATCTCAACTAAAATTAAAAGCACAAAAAAATTAAATGAAATGCAGCGAACCATTAAACAGGCACATAATCATTGATCTTTTAATCAATTTGGGCGGGCCAATAAAACGGAGGAGAAAGCGAAACGAGCCAAAAGTCATAAAACACTGTCTATATACCTATATAGTATAGAAGTTAACCTTTCGCTGCTCAGATTAGGGAAACTTTTAAATGGCTTTAATGGGTTTTTTTTTATGGACAGAGGCGCCAGATCCCAACCTTCACGGCATATGAGTAATGAGAGTTTTAGTGGCCTGCATTGATTTTCAATTTTTCCCATTTTTGCTTAAAACTCTACCCTAATTACAGGAGCAGGTTGTATAGCAGCTTTTGGCCTGTCACAAGATTAGAGGAGGGCAAAGTTTCCACTTCTCGGATTTTTCGTTGCTTTTTTTGGGAAGCAAAAACTTCCTTTACTCTGGAGGCTGTGTTATGACATTGTAAGCGTCCGATAAGCAAATGTCACAGAGGGCGAGTCCAAAACGGAGGTCAAAAAATGGGGCCAGGGAAAGGGTCAAAGTTGCAGTCGCCTTCTGCCATTTGTCATTTTAATTTCTGTGAAAGGACAAGAAAAATAAAAGTGGTTGTTCAACCAAAAATGAAATAGATTTTACACTGACCAAAAAGCTAAAAGAAAGCATTAAAAATCAATGTAGTTTATGATTAAAAAACAAAATTAATTAAAACATCTTAATTTGAACAAACAGAAAGTACTACTAGTTTACTACACTTCAAAGGAAAAATAACTACATGGAAACATCAAAAAATATATAATATATTTATCAGCATTTACTGAATGCTTCAATGCTAATGCTTCAATGCTAAAATTGAACTTCATGCTAAATTTTTACCTTAAAATAAGCGAACTCTTTATAAATCTGGAGGAGTTTGCTTTAAACGACTACCAACTTTCGCAATTTTTTTCTTTTTTTTCGATATAAAAAGCGAGAAGCGTAATATTTTTAAAATCTTTTTCAGAGTGCAGCCCAATTTGCATCTCTTTTTGTAACTTCACCAGCACCCTTGCAACCTCTCCTTCAGTTCAGTTTTGGTTTTATCTTCGCGACTCGTTTCAGCTCCTTGAAACGAATAAAAAAAGTTGAAGTGAAAAAGTTAAGCAATTAACAAGCTGATAACTTTTTCGGGCCGACTTGCAGCTTTCGCTTCTCGTCTCATCTCAGTTTTTACCGAAATTCCCTTGACTTTTCTGGCGTATAACCCACAAAAAGTACATATAGCCTCCCTATTTTCACGACTTTTCATTTACTGTTTGCATACGATTCGGTGTCATTTTCGAGGTCAACCCTAAAGTCTGGGGACCCCAAAGCCACGATGATAACCCCTAAGGGCTAAGAGTTTTATGGCCCAAGGGTCGGCGACTCCGGCATAAAACGGCGTAGCCAGCGTATCCGGTTTTTATGTGCTCATACGGCATAATTGCGGCCCGTAATTGGCCTGACAATTGCGCCGAATGCCAACGAAAAAGGCAAATGCCTCGCTGCCCGCTTAAGTAGGATATCAGAAGTCCTTTGTGCGAGTTTGTTAATATATGCGCAAAGATATTGCTTTATCGGGCTTTATGCAGCGAGATGTCAGACAATGAACGTGCAAATGGTTCTGCAGCTCTTAAAAAGGGCAATTAAAACGCAAACCAATTAAATGCCTTAAAAACTTTTAAAGGTCAGATTTAAAGCAGAGAAAATTGATATAAGCAAATGTAATTTAACTAACTAAAATTGTTTTTATACTTTAGAAAAGTGATATAAGTTTTGGTCATATTGTTTTACTGCTGATAATGATATACTGTTTTACAGAGTATAAATATTATTGATACAAATCTGAACTTATCAGAACTACTATATTTTATATTTTTTTAGAAAGTCTGCAATAACAAAAACAAAAGTAAAGTAACTGCTCCTTCTTAAAAATTAAATCTTATTATTACTTATAATAAAATGCTTATTTTATGTTTTTCCTCAATAAAAAAGACACAAATATGCACTTAATTTTTATAGAGAATCAATCGAGTCAAAAGATAAGTTACGAGTAATAACTATTTAACTGTTTGCCAAATATTTCCTTCAAAATAACAAACTTTTTAACAAAATTTTGAATACCATCTGAAATGGAATTTCAATTGAATTCGTAATCTATATCCAAATGCAAACATTAAATAAAGCATTTCAAATCGCTTTATAGAATACCAAAACCTTTTTTTTGGGTATATGCTTTTAAGGAATATACACGCCATTTGACACATTCCCCAGCAAATGCTAATGCACAATTCTTGGGAGTTTATAAACCAGATATAAAACAGCAGAACGGCAAGATAGCGAAAAAGACAGTGGCAAAGAGATGGCCATCTTTATGCTGGGCCAAAAACTGACAGAAATAAAGTGAAGTTGGTCATAAATTTGCTTTTACGCCAAGATGACTTCATAAAGCGACAAATACGCAAAGCATAATGCCGAGTGCAGCCAACCCAAAAGTGAGGATAAAAAGGGGTTTGGATGGTCGGGGTACTACTATATATACGAAAATTCTGGAGGCGCCGCAATGCAGGCAACAAAAATTGTTGTGTTTTGTGTCTGGCCTGGCATTGTGAAAGAAAATGGGTGGAAAATGGGAGCTGAATAGGGGGCTGAACAATTGGGCAAGGAAGAAAAACGCCTGTCGCCTTTCCCAGACGTCGCTGATTTATAAGCATGGCTCAGACTTTACCAAAGAAAGCGATCACAGAAAAAAAAATTCAGGAAATTAAAAACCTTTTTTTTTTAATTTTTTACAAAAAAAAATGTTTGACTAATTTTACAATTTATAATACAACATTTTGCAAACCCTTTTTCATCATATCATAAATATTTTTTAAAATATTTAGGTAAAATGGTTTTTAGAAACAAAGTCAAATAAAATTATTTCTGGAATGAAAAAAGGGCAAAAATATCATTCTATATTTAGCTTCTTCTGCAACTAAACATTTTCTTTCAGTGCACAGTGGGGCAAGGAAAACAGGGGAATGTAGGGGATCCTGGCAGATAAGAGAGATGCAGCCTGGGCTGGGGGCTTGATGCTAAAGCCGAAAGTTGAAAGCTGAAAGCTGAGGTGCTGCCACGCGCATTTTTCCGATTTTGCATTGCATACATTTGGCTGAACGCGTCGGAGAAAGTGGGGAAATAGCGGAAAGACCAGGCAACGTCTCGATTTTTTACTTTGAACACAAATATTGAACGTTCACATTACTCCCTCCCCAACTCCCCTGCTTTTACCCCCTTTACCCCCTCTACTCCATTGAATGCTACGCATGAAAGCGTTGCAAGTCAGCAATGCGAACGAAGAGAAATGGCCAAAACGAGCAAAGCACAACGAAAATGGCAACAAAAATAATAAAAGACTGGAGTAAGGGTGCCAACCGAAAGATAGCAATGCACTGAGCGAAAACATTGAAATACCAAAACAAACCTAAATAATTAATATATATTTCTTATGAAATATGGTAACTTAAAAGAAAGACGTTAATGAAGGAGGTACACCTCTATAAATTTAATATTTTAAGTAAAACATGATTTTGTTTTTTTGGTTATCATTAAAAAGTTGTTAAATTATATATATATATTTTATTTTGGAGATAAAATTTTAGTTTCTTACTTCAGTTTATTTGTATTTGAAAAAAACATTTTTCAAGTGTAGAATTGGAGTGCGGAAAGCAAGAACGAAATTGCAAGAGAAAGCGGGAAGGGAAAAGAGAAAGCGAAAAAGACAGGAACAGGGACAGCGAGAGAGACAACAACAGAGCAGCTTACAAGCGCATTTCGATTATTGTTGATGTAATCATAATTTTTCATTTCCAAAGTAAACGATACCATACCACGCCCCCACGCCTTCTCGTCTTCTTTCTCCAGCCCGCTTCACCATTTCCTTGTTCAACGCATAAAGAATCGACGAGAATTAAACGAACTTTTCATTTATTTACACGAAAAGCATGAGAAACGCGTTTTAAACGCGCACCGCGTCGATGATTTAAGTAAACAAACAGCAGGCGAAATTGCAAAAGCATACTTGAACGAAGATGGAAATGCTCTAAGTTAATCAAACAATAGGGTATAGCTCTTTGAAATATTTAAAAAAGGCATCACAAAAAATCTACGATCACAAACAAGATCAGTGCCTAACTGGCTTACTAGACTGGCTTCATACTAAGAATGTGATTTAAATACCTTAGTTCTTTGTATAGCACTGGTAAATATATTTATTTTTGAAGTATTGACTATGAATCAAATAGAAGGGATCGCAAAGATGAAAACCCCCCTATTTACAGGGTAGAATAAAACCAACAGCCAGGGGAGGCGGAAGCCACACAGTGGGCGGGGCAGGATGACAAGGCCAGGCAGAGATTTTCGGTTTGGATCCGACTGCGGCCGCAAGGGGGAATTTGTGGGGGATCTGGGTGTGAAAGGGGACGAGGCTGCCGGCTGTCTTGCATCATTAATTACAATTTGAGCTGCACACGCAGAGCGGAGATTCGCGAAGCGAGGGAATTCGCAACGGGAGTGGAGAAAGAAAAAAACCGAGACAAGCTGCGAATAAAAAAAAAGGACAGTAGAGAGCGTTACATAACCCAATCCTGGACAGTTTGCCCAGGAGCCTATATATATATTGCTATATATATCTCCGACACTCTGTGGCTGCGCTGACATTTTAATTGCACTGCATGACTCCCGTAATTCGCTTAATTAATCAACATTTTTGCGCTTATCAATATCGGAAAGAGTTTCCGTTGAGAAATTGTTGTGGAAAATTGGCAGCATACACTCCATAATTAATCCTCTAAGAGCAGTAAGTTGTTAGCTCTTTGCTGCTAAAATCTGATAAATACTTTGAAAGAAATTTATTTTAGTTAACTAGAAAAACACACGATTTAACCTGGCATACGGTGCGTATGAGTGATATTTTCTCGAATGTCTGTATTTTGACTTAAATTTTGGTTTTAAAAAAGCAAAATAAGTATAAAGTGTATCAAATAAAATCCAAATCTTTATTAACCTACACGTCGTATAAGTAATATTTTTTTGAAGATATTAGCGAAAGTATTTTTGAATGAGAATTTAGATTTTTATTTAAGTATATAACAAAAATATATCTTAAAACCCTGATGTAAGAAGAATTCGTAATTTTTGGTAGTTTAGGAACTTCCCTTACCTAATATCGTCTTTAAAATATGAATCGATTTTACCAGGATTACTTGGCTTATGGGTTTCATTCTTCGATTTTCCATTGTTTGACTTTTATTTTCTTGATATTACACTACGAAATTAAGCTTGATTTTGGGCCATTGTGATGGTGCTGGTTAACTAAATGCGTAAATTAGCATCGTTGCATCAGCTGAGCCATAAAATCCGCACACAAAGGCATTTGTGGATTGGATGTGGGTCAAAGTTGGGAAGGCGAAGGCGGTGAAGACGAAGGTGACGCGGGTCGGTAATTTTGCAGTAATTGAAACCATCAAAGCATGGGCACTGCCATTTCGTGGGAGTGTGAGAGGGACGGGCAATTACAGGCACTACGATAATATTAATGTGGAGGCGGTCACCATTGTTAGGGGTCTCGGTCTTATCGCAAATGCGGCGAATATTATCTGCGATAATGAGAAAACTAATTGTGAGCTATGCAAATGTGGCAGCACCAGATGCACATGCTCGTGTGAGTGTGAGTGTGCCTATGTGTGTGTGTGTGTGTCACAGGTGGGTGTGTGGCTGGAATTACCAACACTGTTCAAGAGTAAAACCAATTAGATTTAATGGTTTATCGGGATTCATTTGAATAATCGGAAATTGAAACCGCACCAAACATAAAAGACTTAATTTACAAAAAACTATGTAGTTTTTTTTAAGATTTTTTATTATAAGGCTTAAAATTCTTGGATATTTCTAAAACTTAAAAATAGAAAGCGCAGAAATAATTTAATACGTTTTAAAGACCGGCAAGCTTATAATAAGCAAATTGTCCAAAGACATACATACATGTGCTAAACATAGTTTGAATTTTCCGAATTTGAATTTTCATCGCGATGCTGAAATGGCGACCGATAATGAGAAGGATGCAACTCGAACTTTTAATTGTCCTGTCTCTCTAACAATCCGCCGTCTTTTCTACACTTCACTACATTTCACTCATTTTAACTTTAAACGATCAATATATTTTTATAAAATTAAAAAAACACTAGCACTTTTTCATTCTTTTAAAAAATAAATTTTGGTTTGGTAGATTAAGTATTAAAAAAATATAATGAACTGGGGTAGTCAAAAGTATTTACTCACTTTACAACCATATTTTCATGTGATTAGGGTACATTACTGTATATCTGTAAAAAAAAATGCAATTCTTAAAATAGGGATCTGAAATAAAAATTTATAGGTACGCTTTCTCTACATATTTTTCTTAGTGTTTCTTCTCAAATTGCATTCGTGCTGCAAGCTGCATGAGTTTTGAGTTTTCGTGTCAACTGATTTTGCTTCCCCATGAAACTTTAAGACTACTCCCCACTTTATCTTTCTGCCACCAAATTACTCCTCAAATTTAAAATTCAAATTGTTAGCTGTTGTTCTTATTGTTTAATTCTTTATCGATTTTTTAGTCTGCTATCCATCAAATGGAAATTTCTGGGTTGGGTTAACCATAGATTAAATATATTCATAGATATATATATTCAACAATGTCTTAAAATATTTCAATGGTTAAAGGGCTATTTTACGACCAACTAATTGTATTTTTGGTTGGCTTTAATAAAATATTAATAACAAATAAAGTTTGCTTACCCTTTTTGGATGCTTGAACTTAATAGAGCTCCACTAAATACACAAAAATCACTCATATTAATTTTTTTCACGTTGCTTAGCTCTTTTAACCAACAAAAACTGCTGCCATTTACCGTATTAAATTAAGTGACGTTGTTGCTTTGTCTGAAAAAAACTGCAATTTTGATTAAATCTTGGAGAGCAAGCAATAATAAAATCGGAACTGCCCTAGTTGCCATGACTTTTCTTGGATTTTCAGCTTCAGCTTTTCTTGGTTGGCACCTCCGTATTTTTTTATCTTGCATTCACGTTTTATTGAACCATTTTCTTTCGGAGACGTAATTTTGACAGCTTATTACCTGACGCTCAATCTCCCTTTATCTATTTTTTTCACCTCTCTATCACTCTCTCGCAGAATCTCCGTTTTTTGTGTAATTTGCAGTTCAATTACCTCTCTTATATTAGATGTCGATATTGTCGCACTTCTCTCCTTCTCTCTCCTCTCTGTTCTCAAGCCATGTATATATGTATGTACCCCTCCATTTACAGCTTGTAACTCGAATTCGTTAATTATTTTGACAGTCGAACAACTTGACACACGCAAAGCCAAAGGAATGAGTGAAATGGAGAGAGAGAGAGTGAGAGATTAACCGTTTAAGAAAGTCGAAGAGCGATTACACTAACAGTAAAATATACAAAACACAGTGAGCGGTCAATAAATTGGAAACATGTACAATATAAGTATTAAATGTCGCTTCATATTTTTAAAGTTAAATTAAATATAAATATTAATATTGTATTCCTTTTCTAAACATTGAGTGTTATTGTTAGAGTATAGCGAAGATAAAAAATGGAATACGCTTTAAATGTAAGGAAAGTAAATAACAATGTTATAGGGTACCTAATTAAGAAATACGACACAAAGTAAGGCTTACAAAATCTTAACTTTAAAAAATATAAATAAATAATTAAGAATGGCTTTCTAAAGCCAAATTGTTTTCAAATTCTTCGCATCTATACTTTCTTTTGGTAAACTAAGATTTTTCGGTACGTACCTGTTGGGTAAGTTGAGTGCCCCTCGTCAACATGAAGAACACAGAGGTAACGACTTGAGAGGTCCTGTTGTGGCAACATGAAACTTGCATGAGTCCTGTCTGTGCTTGCGTCATCGTCCTTCGTCCTCTCATTCCGTTATTTGTATGGCAGCCACATCCATTTTGGTCAACCGCTGATTATGCCACATCCGAAATGGACATGTCAATTTAGCCTGGACATACACATAAACAAGAAGATATGCAGTCAAACATATCAGCTTTAGTTTTTCCAAGACGAATTCTCAACTATACGAATACGTCCTAAGAATGAATAAAAATAAAAATATTAAACCTATTGTAAATAACTAAAAACGTCTTTAATAAATGTGAAATTCAAAACCTCAACTGTACTATTTAGTATTGGCTATAACACTTTCTTTTTATGAAATTCGTGGTAAATTGCAAAAATTTAGAACGTGATCTGTAACATTTCAAACTAATAATCATTTTAAGTATTTTGTAAGAAATTATAGTAAATTCATGTGAAACTGAAAATGAAAAACAAACCAAGAACAAATTCATTTGAAACAGGAAATGAAAAAGGCAAACAATTTAAATAAAGGCCTTTGTAGCAATAAAATGTGACATTTGCTTGGTTCTTCGATACAATGGTTATTTATTCAACACGCTTAAAGCTATTTACACAGATCGCCGATTATTAGTGCCATTAGCAGCATTTTCCAGAGCCACTAAATGATGGAGGCATCCTTGACCACATTATCACCCTGCTTATGTCCAATATTGTGGTTATTGGCGATGAAATCCCGCCGCCAGGCATTCCAGTTCGGATCGGGATGGTCTTTAATGAGACTCCAGTTGGGCGAATGGACATCGGGCGACAGCCAGTTGAAGTCTGCCACATCCGTGTAGTTGTTCTGTGACTTATTGAGTCCCGAGGCTAGGTAATCGGCCTCCAGTTCCGGATAATCGTAGTTAAACTCCCCGATCTCGATGTCCTTGCAATCCTCGATGATGGCGCGACAGGTGACATGCAGATAGATACGAATAGCCCCGGATGAATGCAATCTCAGCTGCTGGCAAGCAATGGACAGGGTGCACTCATCCAGATTCTCGGCGAAGAAGGATCTGGAGATGGGACCACACAGCAAAGTGCAATGCGAGGCTTTGGAAACCTGCACAGAACCGGGATGTCCCTGCAGTTCCACCAGACAGTGGCTTATATTCGAAATGGTGATATCCTGACCATTAACTTGACTGGAATCTAGGACTACATGCTCGTTGTTGCGATTCTCAATGGTCCAGCTAAAGTTGGAGCCCAGTTTTTCGGCGGTTTTACTGAGCTTTGAATCAACAATATCCTTATTTGCAATTGATTTCTGTTTGGTAGCTGTTTTTTTGCCACTAAAACCGAACTTTTTCTTGGGCATCAGACGCTGGCGGGTTTCATCGCTGACTGCAGTTAGGGTATTCAGAATGTTTTGACAGGATTTGATCTTAAAGTCCGACAGAAACATGGTGGATGTGGTGAGGTATCGCTGCAAATCCTGAATCTCTAACGTTATATCCGCAAAATTCCTGGCCAAATCCGGGGACGGGGCATCGCCACATTGCAGATCCTTCAATCGCTGCTCTATATCGATCGTTCTCTGCCGGAAAGTCTGCGAAAAGTAATCAACGCCCTCGTTTTGCACCGATTCCTTGGAACGCTGCTCGGATTGCACATCCAAATAGTTTTGCCTGTCCTTGTTCCGTTTGTTCAGTCGCTCAAGGACTTGATCCTTGCGATTTTCCGCATCGCCCTCCATGTTCAGGTGTATCGATAAATCAATCTATAAATATAAATCTGGTTAAAAATCAATTTAGCAAGAGGAAACTTCAATTGTTTTTTTTTTTTTTTTTTGGGTTGGGGGCTCTCTGAATCACAGTTGTTGTTGTTTTTGCTTGGCAAGTTGCGCAGCTGCAGGAAAATTAAGGGAAACTGTCGCCTTTCCTCTTGGCAAATCTCTTTTGCCTGTTGGTCAAGTTGTCTGCTAAGCGAAAATCTGTTAATTTTTATTTGTTTATTAACCTTTTTATTTAATTTTGTATTTATTTATCAAATCAACACAACGGTTTGCAGGAAACAGTGTGACCGCGCAGCTATTGAGAATTTATACCGTCCGGTAAATCAACAATCACAACGAAACGTAGGTTTGGGTTGAATTCTGTGTGAATGCCACCTCATTGAACAATTTAAAACAGTCTGGCAGCGCCAAAGTTAAAAAAAGGGCGCGAAAATTAAAAATTCAAATTGTTAACCTTTTAGTTTTGTTAAACAAAAACAGTTTTCTCCTTTCGGTTGCATGTTGCAAATGTTTGTGCCCTAAAATATACGTCTGCAATTGTTTATAAGAATCCATATTGAGCATTTCTAATAATTTATTTATAAGCTCTATAAGAATATACATATATTGTGTTGTTTTCTTAATATTTCCATTTATTAGGGCAGTTCTGTAGATAAATACTCTTATGTTATTATTACTTTTAATCTATATTAATGCTTTTATTATATAAGACGGGGGTTTTAAGAGTCATAAACATTTTCTCAACAAAGATACGGTCTAAAAGTAATGTCATTCAGCATTCCTGATTATTATACATATGCGACTTTTATATTATGAATACTGGGTTCTTATCAACTACAGAGCTCTTCGAAATTCAGAAAATAAGTCCAGAATCAGTACGTTTAAAACTCTCTCGTCTCGTGGTTGTCGAATTCGCAATGCTTCGGATCCAAACCTATTTTCTTTGTGCATTGCTTGCCTTTCATTTGCATGGATGCCAATCGGATGGCCAGGATAAAGCCCGATCTGTATGCCTACTGCAAGATCCGCCGAATCAGTGCGGAGATTTCTGCCTTTCGGTACTGGAACCCCTCCTCAATCACATTGCCAAGCACCAGGAGCAATGGAACACCTCCGATGCCCTTAAACTACAGGACACCCAAGCTAAGCTGGACAAAATACAAACCACGTTAGTAGGTCAAACCACATCCTTCGACGACTTGAAGGGAAGACTGGAGAGAACGGAAACAAATCAAAAAGACTTGCACAACGAGAGTCAGATAAAAATTGAAGGTTTGCAAAGTTCACTACAAGAAATGGGCAAGAATTTTGAAGAGAGACTCCTCAAGATAGAAGTCCAGCAGAATGCCATCCAGACAAAGATGGAAACCGAAAGAGCCGCACTGCAGACAACACTGACCAGAATTTATCACACAATTGAATTTCCCAAATTCAAGCTCATTGGTTCCAGATACTTCTACATTGATGATACGGAGAACAGTTGGCCTGAAGCCAAGGAAAGCTGTCGCGAAATGGGTGCCCATTTGGCCGCCATCAAAGATGCAGAGGAGCTGGCTGCCATTAAAGTTAAGCTGACAAAAAAACGATACTGGCTGGGTATCAACGATCGGGAATTTAGTGGAGTATACATGTCCGTGGCTTCCGGCAAACGAGCTCCATTCTTGAAATGGGGATCTGGAGAGCCAAACCACGCGGGAAACGCAGAGCGCTGCGTTGAACTACTTGGTGGAATCGAAATGAACGACAACAAGTGCTCCGATAAATATGGTTTCATTTGCCAGTCGGACACTGAATTTTAGCTAATGGAAAACTACGAAACTATTTTAAATACTTGACTTTGCAAGTAAATAAATTAATTTTATATTAAACTTAAAAATACGAGAAAAAACTTTCCTGTTTTCTTTCACTTTTTATTTTCGATCAAAACTACAGGCAAACATTGTTAAGAAGCGGTATTTCAGTGGTGGCGGTGTGTGTTTGTTGTGTTGGTTGTGTGTTTGTATTGCTTAGTTGGCTTACAATTATCCACTTAAACATATTTACAATTGAATTTAGTTAAATACATAAACGTAGTATGTAAAGTATATATATAGTTAAGTGTGTGATTGATGTGTGCCCTATTGCGTGCAAATGTCCTAAAAAGCATTTGTACTTCTTACTTTTATCCTCCGTTAGAAACATTTCAACACTTAAGTACTAGAAAAATATTAAAGACATCTTTATCTGTTTGGTTTTTTCGCTCCGATTTTTGGTTGATCTAAGTTACTTTTTTTTTTTTTGGGGCTCTGCATCCTGATTCTCTTTTCGTTTTCCGTTTCCGCTTCTCGTTTAAGGCACATGACACATTCCTGAATATGATGTGCGTTTTATATAGCAGCTATTATTAGATATATGTATATATAACACGTTAAAACTATTGACTACACAATGTTTTGAAATTCACTCGCAAGTTCGCGTTGGAATTTGTGCTCCATATTCGGGGGAAATCTTCGTGGGTTCGAACAAATTCCAATTCTACAATGCATATGACCAGCAAATGACTAAAATTCAAACCACAAGCCACAAGTAGATCGTGGCCAACAATAAATTGTACACCAAATAAAAGTAAATTTCTCGGAAATGTTTTCGCGCATCTTGAAAATAGATCGTTAGATCCTACTTATATAGATCATGAGAGCTCGCCGATGGGAGCATTCTGCAGCCACAGATCGTGAATAAAGTTGTACAGATTATCGCTGACGGCCACCTGGAAAAGGATTATGGGATTTAAGATTTCATTTACGAAAAATCCTCTCATTTTTAGCAATGTTTCGTTTCTTTTTTATGATGCTGATAAGAATGAGGCAAGCCAAACAACAATAACATTCAATTTGTTTTTCATCTCCAATTTGGTTTTGCCCTTTGTGTTAAGTAAGTTTTTCTCCATAGCTAATGTGTTTGTGTTGGTAAATGCAGTCTAATCCTGATCTAAGCAATTTTCAACTATTAACAACTATGGTACCATGGCACTCACCTTATAGGGCGTTGGGTTGAGCGTACGCTTGTGATCATTCCGCAGCGTCTTCAGTGAGATTTGTACCTTCTCGCGCACCTGCTCCAAGGTGGGCAACTGCTGGCAGATCTTGCCCGACTTCCAGTACACCTTGTACAGCGATTCCACGTGCGAGGGTATCACGTAGGCGCGTTTCGACTCCTGGAAAGGATGGCGGCACAGGACCTTCTGGCCCACTGCCGGCGGTGGCTCCGATACCTTCTGCAGCAGATCGATCAATGCATGGCCATCGGCACTATATAGCCGGTAGGCATTCTTGTTGCCCGGCATCGTCACCTTCTCCACGTCCTGGCTCAGTTTAATTCGCGGCTGGCCGTTGATCTCCACCAATTTGTACACACATCCCAGGGCTGGCTGACGCTGGCAGGTTACTGGAGATTTAATTCGGAAATCGATATCAGTAAGTTTCAAATGTACGTAGTTATATCGCATAATTCAAGCAGAATGCTGCTAAAGAAGTTTATAGCGCAGTAAGTAAGACATTTGGGACTCTTTAAAGTCAATATATATTTGATCACCATTTGTCCGTTTGTCTTGTCCGTTTGTTGTCCGTTTCTTCGTAAGCTAGTCTCTCTGTTTTAAAACTATATTTAATATATCGGAATGAACCGTATACGACGATTATATCATATAGCTCTCATTGAAACATACTAGTTTAATATTCTATTGTAGAAATTCTAGAACGATATGAAATAGCTACAAAATGCTTCGTTAAATCGGCACAGTTACGTTTTACTTAAACATATATGTACTCAAATCGAATTACAGGTATTTAATTCTTTGTAATACAAGGTTTTATAAACTTCTTGCTAAATTTCTTATTAAATTAGTCACTATTTATGTTGCTCACCCAAATGCGTGCCAATGCCAAAGCAATCGATCTTATGTCCCTGTTCGTTAAGGCTCAGAATTGTGTCCTCGTTGATGTCATTAGATGCCACAATGGTCAGCTTGTTGAACCACGGAACCTTGAATCGCTCAGCCACCTTCTCGAAGGTTTCCCGCGCCAAGCACGATAAATAGGCCAGATCCCCGGAATCGATCCTTATGCCTAGAGCATGATAGCCCAAGTCGTTTAGGGCCAAAGCCACGGCACTGAAATTCAGCAGACCACTCCTAAAGTAAACAAAAATAGCAACAAATAGTCAGTAATCATATCTACACTACCCATCAAGTGCTGCTCAGTTTTTGGTTTTCAATTTAACAAACATATTTCTCTCATTTTGCTATTTTGCAATAGTTTTGCCACTAAATTTAAAGCGAGAATTACACAAAAACAAATGTTTTGAAAGTGGGGTGGAGCAAAAAACGTGTTTGAGGACCCAAATTGGTTCCTTTCGATTTGCAAGTGCGGCTCTTGGTGTTGAAATATTCAGCCTGGTTAAATTTTATCATTTATTGTAATAGGGAGCAGCACAAAATGTCGAAGATTTTCGGTTTTTGTTTTAAAGCCATGCAGTGTGCTCTCTCGGACGCTTTTTTTTAACTATTTACAGGTTATAGAACTAACAAAAAATATATTTTGAAAATTTTTCAAAGAGGATTTGTTGGTTACAAAAAATTTTTAAGAAATCTATTCCAAAATAATCTATTTTGGAAAAAAGATATACCAATTCAGAAAGGGGGACATTCAAACAAGGAAATTGAAAAAAATAATAAAACTTTAACCAAATCGCTTTTGAACTGGAGACAAGGACAATTGAAACGGGGTTAAGACTATGACATTAGGGTGAATCAGTGCGTGTTTCGGTTTTTAGTTTTTAGTTTTTGGTTTCATTTGTTTGCTTAAAACAATGTTGAACAATTTAAACATTTAGAAACGAATGGGTAAAGTTAATATTGTACTTTACTTTACTAGAAGTTTATCGAAAAAATTTGATGAGTTTTGTAGTTTATGAGTATATAACATTTTCTTTAAGTCTGTAGACTAAATAATGTTGAAAATAAGTTGTAAGTAATAAATAACAGTAATAAAAACTTTCTTTGTCTTTAGATTGTAATATTTTTTTGTAAATTCTCTAAATAATTTGCAATAAGTTGTAAGTAATATTTTCAATCATTTAAATTTTCATAGCACTTTCAAGTCAACTATTTTAATTGTTTTATGCACCTTGTTATGTGTGAGACATAGGATCGTTTATCATTTATGCAGGAACTTTTGCTTTTTGTTGTCGTAATTTTTGCTTTCGAGTGTGTGAGTATATGCCATATGATATTTTAGTGTTTGTTTTTATCATGTTGTTGATTGTTCGAATTGTTTTGGGATTGTTGTAACTTGAATACGTGTGTTGTTTTACATACCTCTGCCAAAATAGTGCCGGAAGTCATTTGTTTACTATGTTAGATTCGTAAATTCTTTTCATTTTCGGTTTTTCATGGGTTTCTGATTCGGTTTCGATTAATGATTTCTGTTTTATTTGTTTCACATTCACATTTAAGACGAGAAAATAAAAAAGCATAATAAACAAAATTGAGTTAGAAGAGAGTAAATGCCAAACGAAAAAATGTAATATGATAAACGAGCGTGTTAGTAGGAAAAGTGATGGACAAAAATAACCAGAAGAAAGTTAGAAAAGCAAGAGGGAGAAAGCAAATAAATAAATTCACTTCACCTTTCTTTTTTTTTTTGCCAGAATTCTTCCTATTTATAAGGACTGACTTGGGGACCAATTTCATAACACTAAAGCAGAGGACACATACATAGACATATAGTCATATATTAGCTTAAATATACACATATATATGCATGTATATGATGGTTATAATTTTAAATTTGGTTGCTAAATTTTAGTTATATATATTTTTACGATAACATGCAGGCTTACATTAAGAAAACTTAAAAATTTGGTAGTAGAGCTAGCATAAAATTCTATTATTTTGTTCATTTTATTATCACATAAAATTAAACAGTTATTAAAGTTTTTGCCAGCTCTAATTAGTAATATTTGAGATAAAATTATAGCTTAAATGAGCGGTAAGGTTAGAGGAAAAGCTTCCAAGTAGCCAAAGAAAAATGTTAATAAAAATGCGAATGTAGAAAATGATGAGAATAGTTAAGATGAAAATGGAAAGGAAAACTCTATTTAATTTATTTTTCTCCTATTTTAGTTTTTGGTTTTTCTATGACTCATTAGTTTGGTCTTTTTTGCGATAACGACATTTACCTGAATGACTTCTCGACATATTTTGGTAGGTATGCCGTCCCATTGGACACTGTTGTTGCTGTTGTTGTCTTTAAAGCGGTTGTTGCTGTTGTTGTTGCAGCTGTTGTTGTCGTAGTTGTTGTTGTTGTGCTGGTTTTAGTATCTTGTATCTTAGTATCTTTCGGCGATCTACTGCCACCATTCTGAGCAATGCCATTCTGATGGCCATTGGTCTTATGCCCATTTATATGACCATTACTTTGACCATTTTTATGGCCATTGGTCGATGGCTTTTGCTTTGGCGGACTGCTCTCAGTTTTTAGTTCATTGATAAGCTTGGGTTCTGTGTTGGCCTGTTCTGTTTCTCGGCTGTTGGATAATACTTTGGATTATTACTCAAACGAAAAACAAAACAAAAAATAAAAGCTCACAGTTAAAAAATGGAAGGAACCAAAATTAAACTTAAAAAACATATAATCAATGTATGGGTTGGTTTTTCTATGGGTAAAGTTGACTGGTTAGCTTGTTAAATAGTTACTCTGGTTTTTTGTTATGTTTTATATCTGGCTGGTGCACGTCTCGAGAGTCTCAAATACAATACAAAAACAGATCAATTAAAATCCATACTCAAAAAATAACAAGGGGTAAAATATGGGTCGAGTTACGACGGGATAATACAACACAAACAAAAGGAAAAACCGAAAACTAAAACTGTTCCGAGAGAATCTGCCTAGAAGCGAAATACCTCTTAACATCGTACGTATCGACAAGGGCCATGAATCCGTCAGGGAATGCGATGGCATAGGACACCATTGCGGCCAGTTCACCCTCACTGGACTCCTCGGTGGACACGTCCAACAGATGGGACAACATTGCCCGATGTCTAACCGCATGCTCCAGTAGATCCTCCATGATGCCTGCAATATATTCGAATATCAAACTGGTTTTCCATTGCTTTAATTTATAATATTTACTTACCGGTTTGCTTGTGCTTTAGCAGACGTGTCTTAAGTTCTCCAATGCTGCTGAAACTAGTGATATAGGCATGTGCATGGGTTCCCTTCACGGGGATATTGAAAAGCTTTCCAGCCAACACATTGGAGGTGCCATCAAAACCGCCTAAAAATAAGAGTTAAATATATTGTAATAGTTGTAAGATAATTTAAAAGAAAAGAGAGAATGGGAAGAATCAAATTGGAGAATCAAATATTGAGTTCGTGTATGTACCTTTTACCAGCAGACAGAAAAATATTTTTTTTTAATTTTGGTAAGGGTCTAGCTATAGTTTTTGTTATAACAAGATCCAAAAATTTAAGTATTCCATATAACAAATTTAAGTCATAATTTATTTTTTTTCGCTATCTAGAAAACTAGGTATAAAAAACAATTTCCATTTTTAAAATCCTTTCCAAACTTTCAAGCTAAAAAAATACCAAATCTAAAGTATTCCTTAAACAAATTTTCGTAAGTCATTATTTTTCCTTTTTGTCAGAACCCTAGGCTTAAATTACAATTTCCACGAAATCGTTTAAAAGCACAGCAAAGCAACCTTTTTAAATAACCCTTTAATGGTCCCATATCATTATATTCTCCCATTAAGCAAGGAAATTCCTACTATAAACATATCAATTCAGCAGCCTTTCCTTTCAGTTCTTCAGCCTGCCCAAAAATTGAAGCCTTGGTAAAAACCTTGACGCGAAATGGACGGCGTGAGTCACGCGCACGCGAAGTTATCCATTGATTTGGGGGTGATACTATATAGGGGATATATGTATATCCCAAACCCAACGCATTCAAAACTTTGAGCGTTGAGTTTGCCAAAACAAACGGAACCGAAAAAAGTTACGATGTGTGAGCGCCAATTGAAAGGCAGCGATTCCTGGCTGGGAATTCGGATTCGGTTGGCACCTGGCACCGATTGATATTCCATATACATGGACACCCTACGTGGGCGTTGCGTGTGCCACCCACTTTAGGGATTTTTACTGCTTTTACTGCCATCGGGGCGCATTTAGTTTAACACATAGACAAGAGTTCTTGAACTTTGCCGCAGCAAGGGGCAAAAGGTGGAGAAACACAAAGGAGAAACGGAAGCCTTGATGAAGGCGGAGAATTAGTCATGGTTCGAGGGGGCGGGAGGGCCTTGAGAAATGGGAAAAATCGGAAATCGGAGTCAGCGAAGCCTCAGCTCCTGACAGTGACACGTGCTTTGCATGCATGCACATCATAAAAAGTCAGTCACAAAACAATATGAAAAGCTCCTATTTACTGCCTTCATGCCTAACCCCCTTTCGGAACGATCAATGCATAAGATGATAAGGTGACGAATAAGCTACTTAAATGCCCTGTAAAATAATTAGTATAGTAATAATGATAGCACTTAAAATTTACCTACAAGCTATGAAACTGATTTTTTTGCTTTTAGTCAATTTAATCTTTTAAATTTCTTACAAACTTTAAAACTTATTTAGATGCTTTGTTTTTATTATAAAATTGCATTTTTTATTCAATCTTATCTTACAAAGGTTTTTAAATGAAGTCTTGGGAAAAGCCCCAAATGCTTTGTAGATCAATAACAATGATAGTAATTATAATAATAATTACCTACAGGTTTATAACAAACATGCAATACATTTTCTTTTGTATACTATGGAACTGATTTACATTTTAATAATTTAACATTTACATTGCTATTCTAGTCAATCTAATCTACCACAAATTCTAATATCTAGTTCTAGGAAATTTGCTTTAAATTATAGTCTAATGCAAATCAATTGTGTTGCCTATAGTACAAAATTATTGGCAACGATTTCTTCGTTGCAAATATTTTATATATCTCACTTCCCAAAAAAAAGCGTGTCAAAAAAGGTGACTGTGATTAAGCATTGCCCAAATCCGGCCTACTCTATCCCCTATTATTTTTAATTGATAATGAGCTGTCTGCATGCAATTTGGCAATAGCGAAAAAATGTTTATATCGCGCACACGGTTGACCTTACTTGTCAGGTCTTTTTTTTTACAGAGCTCCATGTTTCTAAGAGTGTGGGGCGTGTGAAAGTTCATTTTTTATGGTGGTGCTCAGTACCTGTGTAGGAATATTTCGATGCGGATAGACCGCCATCTGGTCCCTGGGCACGACGCAGTCCAAATTCCAATAGTTTGACATGTTTGCCAGCTACCATGCGATAGCGGGCTGCATTGGTGGCCATTAAACTGTTTTTTTGGGTGGCAAAAAGAAGGAACTATTAGGAAATTTCCATGTAACAGGGAAAAATATATGCAATACATACCTGGCATAATTCACCAGGGTGAGAAGAGTCGTTTCCAACAGCTGCACTATGATCAAAGGTCCCTCGATCTTAATAATGGGAACTCTGAAAATAAAAGGTATTTATAAAAAAAGGTATAAACAGGCTTAACTTATCTAAGTTGTTCAACAGTTACAATGAAAGCATAATAATAGCATTTATGATAAGCATGAACATCTTTCAACTTATCAGCTGCCATACAGACATTAATTATAGAAGTCTACACATTGTAACCATTACAGAATTCAGAGATAAAATACGTGCTGACTGTTGTGATGACTGCTCTAAATATATCTTCCAGAATTAATAATACATTTTAAAATAGATTGCGTTTAAAGTGCATGTACATATATTCCTGACACATAAATATTTATTAAATATAAATAGCATAATTACTAAGCATTTTTAAATGAGTAATCGATAAGAAAACAAATTACTTGCTTAAAAATAATAAACATACGATCATGCTTTTCATAGCGACACAAAAATGTAATTTTAGCTTAGACTTGGTTTACTTTAATGTAAAAACTAACTAGCACTGGTCAATATAGCAGATTCCTAGGGATTCCATGAAAATTGATTACATTTATACCTTTAAAAAACATAAACATTAAGCATTTTAGAATGAACATAAGTAATAGAACTGTGTAACTCAATCTTAATATACATCTATGAAAAAACAATGGCTCCCATGCAAACCCACCGTGGAAATGCTACCGTGCCCTCATCAATGGCATACAAGGTGACATCCCGCGCCGTCAGATTACCGAGGTACTCAAAAAACTCGTGCTCAATGCCCTCGGGCAATGTTTGCTTAAGGTATTCGATATCTGAAATAGGTCCAATCAAATTGATTAACTAATTTGTATCAAAATATACATAGATGTTTAACTTACCGCTCTGGGAATAGTGAAAGCTATCCAGGAATTTGAGGCACTCCTCTAGACCGGCGAAAATTGTGAATTCACCGTGGAATGGATTGTTGCGAAAGAACAGATCGAACACAGCCGTATCGTCGGTCTTATCGGACTTCCAATATGCATAGGCCATCGTAATTTGATACAAATCTGTAATATTATGGGTAAGTCCAAACCATATTAATAAATGGTAATAACACGAATCTAAACAGGTACAGTAAATCAAATTCTAACTGGCTAAATACATACTTCGATTTACCCACAAACTGTGAAACATAATTTTCTAAAAAATAAAATTGTATAAATTCTAATAAAATTATGGTTATGATGGTAACCTATCATATTATATATTATGAATTTTAAATAATATTTGTAAGAACTTGATATAAGTTCAGGTTAATTGAGTTCCCCTGTACACAGTAGCAACCATTTCAGCCTAGAATCGTGGCAGATAAGATAACCTGGAAAGTCTATAGCTGATGGGGGCAATTAACGCTACCCAAATACAAAAACACGAGCCCGCAAATGAAATGCAAATTCTTATCTAAGTGCAAAGACCTAAAGATCGTTTTTTTTTTTTTATTTATTTGCGCTCGTGTCTGCATTGCAATGCCTAAAAATATGCTGGGTATATATAGAAAGGTATACAAAAGCATCGCATAGCGCGCCAAATTGTCTCTGCCTAAATGTCAGCCGGTTTGAGAGCTTTGGAAAACGAAATAAAAACCACTTTTTTATTGAAGGGATTTAAATAAATTTAAAGGAATTGAAATTTTCAAATTTAAAGAGCAAATAGAAAGAAAAGAAATTGCTTTTTGAATTGAATGTTACTGTTATTGTAAGGATACAATTCGATCCATTAATTGAGTCCAATTCAATATAACCTACTCTCTTAAATTCTACAAATCCCAGAAAATTGCCTACACGCAGCTTTTTCTCTCCATTTTCTTAAGTAATTATTACAACCATGTGTTGGCAATATACATTTTTGTTAATTACCAGTTAGCAAAGGCTGGACAACTCCATTCTGGTTCATCCGTCCGCGATCCATAAACTGGCCGCCCGCACTGCAGCTCAATTCACGGTGGTTCATTTTGTCGCCGATCTGTGGAATCTTGCGCTATATGTATGTCTTTAGATTTTCAATGTGCCAGTCAGGGAGCAATTTTATTTAACTCGTTCACACGCGACTCGTTTTGAAGCAATTAATGTGCCAAATAAACAAATTAATTTATTGTTTTTGCTTGGCTGGGCTTATTTATAATCGAGCGAAAGGCGTTGAACTTTTGTGTCTGTAATCTGTAAAGGCAGAAAATTGTTTTGCAATTGATGCTTAACAACAATTGTTAATTGTTTCAGCCCAAATGACGTAAGAAACGCGAAACGTGAGCTCGTGTTCAAATAGTTTAGCATAAGAATGCAATAGAAACAATTAGGAATATTTGACTTATTTGTACACACTGTAAGATACCCAGTAGTTTTGTACGTTGATTTCTACATTGAGTGGCTTGATATTGGTAGTTTTAAGTTATTAATCTTTTTTTTGCTTGTGTTTTACCACATTTTACTAAAATAATAACACAGCAAATGCCTATATACTATTTAAACAGCATTTAAATATTTATATGATTTAATTATTAATTGTTATTTGCTTTGAATTTTATTCATATGCAAGAAATTGCAATCTCATGATTATAATTATATTAATCAAGGGGGAGTTTTGTAGTTTTAGTTAAAATTTGTAAAAAGTTATGTGATAAGTTAAAATTATGTTTAAAGGGTAAAGTCAACTAAAAAGTACACTTTTTATAGGGTAATCACATGTTTATTTAAATTTTCGTGAGTTTAAAAACCTTAACTATTTATTTCACAATCACCGGGTAACCGAAACTGAAACGCAAATTAACCCAAAACTGAGGCAAGTTTTGAAATGTTAATGAAATTCGAGTCAAATTAGCATAGGGTAATATAAAACTGACTTTAATGTAGGCTACGTTATCAATTAAAATAACACGATTTTAGGTGCTGTTTTGATAACGCGACTTTAGTTATTTGTTTTACTCATATGAAGATCACTTTTTGCGGGGCGAACTTTTCCGCTCAGCTTTTGAAGTTGAATTGAATTCGAAAATCGCAAAAAGGAACGGGTTAAACGAAAGAGAGCTAACATATCAGAGAGAGAGAGAGAGTGTGAGAGAGTGAGAGCGAGAGCTTTGTTTTTTGTTTGCTGGGAGAATTTGTTGATTTTTGTTTTTGTGTTGCCATTGGCAGCCGGTTGGTTTGATTTTTTTGTTTTTGCATTTTTTTACTAGCTTTTTTTTTCTATTCAAAGTTTGTTGTTTTAGATTATTGGCAAAAATGTAAGATTACACACAACGTGTTGCTGCATGTTGAAGGTTGCGTGAAGGTCGCGCAACACAGGCGCACACCACGCACACACACACAAACACACATAAAAAAGTGAGAAAGGGGCGTTACTGCCACCCCCCAAGAAAGGAGGCGTGGACGTTGACGTGGGCGGGAGAATTCTGTATGCACTTTCACTTTTTTTGCGCACACTTCAATTCATCATTTTTAATTACACGGCTGGGCAGTTGTTTTTTTGGTTTTGCCACATTCAATTTATTATATTGCATTGATCCTTACAGGTTTACATTGGGTTTTTCTATAATCACCGGCTAATCACTTTGTTTGGTACATTTATTTGCTTTTTTTTTAATAACTGTCCGCCAAATACACGAAAAAAGTGAATTACTTTCAATTCATTCAGCGAACGCTCGCGCACGTTCTTCTTCTTCTGTTGCGAACAGCTGATTGCGCTGTTATGTCGGCTGCTGTGCTGCGAAATCAGCCATTTACCGTCATTTTTAGCTTTTTTATCCCAACTCATGGAAAAAGCTAAAATCGGAAAAGCTTTTTTTATTTTATCTTGCTTCAAATACAAAACGCCCGAATATTATAGCTCTAACATTTATTAAGAACAAAATTTAACTAAGTAATAAAGAATTGGAAAATTCCATTCACTCTTCACATTCATAATAGAAATACCGAGAAAATCAATTTATGTTTTTATTTTTTTAATTTTAAAAGTAACAAGAAGCCTCTTGGTTTTTTTCAATCCACAATAAAAAAACATTGTTTTATATTCATAAATTTAGATAGTTTTCTAGCAATGACACGTTTTGAAAAACATCGCAAAGAACTTTATGGGTTTTTACTGAGCGCCCTTTGGTAACTCTAAAAATAATTATTTGGCGCCAATGGGTTCCACAAAAAAAAATTTAAATTAATAAGATTTGGGTGGTATAAGTGATTTAAAACCCAACGTAGAACACAATTTATTTATATTAATAAAATATAATACATATTTGGAAAGCCAAAGTTTATATAACTTTTCAGCTATAATACAATTTTAATATTCTACAAAACGACTATATATTATATATAATCTTTTTTGGCGTATTTTAATGAGCTCAAAATGTTACCAAGTTTCGAAAATGTATAAATCGACATAGTGATTTTTTTATCGAGTCGATACATAATTGTTTTTGTATTTTAGAGACAAAAATTTGTTTTTGCTTTTGTTTTATTTATCAAAGAATATATTCCGCGAACAAATGGAACAATTAATGAGATGATGAATCATCATCAGAAAGATAACAATTTAAAGCCATTTTAAAATCGTGCTTGGGATTATTTTGAAACGTCTTTATTATATTTCAGATGGTGATGCGCTTTTTTATTTGGAAACTTTCAAATAAATTTAAATTAAATTTCAAATGATTTTAAATCTAAATCGACATTTTGACAGATCAAAAGTAGCAGGTTTTACCAGGTTTTTTTTTCGTTCGTATTTATTGTCTGGAATTTATATGGATCGCAGGCAAACATCATGGACGCTGAAGATGTTGAACGTGAATTGCAGGATACGTCGAATCCATTTTTAACCAAAATTTTGCAGTTGCAAAGTAAGATTAAAATCTAGTATTCAACCTTGCAATTTTTTTTGTAAATAAATCTCTTTTCAGAAAACAACGAGAAAAGAATAAGCAGGCTTGAGACCCAGGTAAAGGCACAGGAAGCTCTTATTATTGGAATGTCTGGGATACCTTTTCGGCGATCCAATCAACATTATTCCGAATATTTTCAAAAAGAAACACGAAAGTTCGAGCAAATCGGCGCTAGACGTTTCTATATATCTGACAAACACTTTCCAGATTCTTTGCCAGTGGCCGAAGGAATATGTCGCCAAATGGGTGGCTCATTAGTCGCCATTAAAGACCAAGACGAACTGGACGCCATTAATGCAAAAGTCAATAATAATACCCGTTTCTGGCTGGGCATCAACGATCGTAAGAATAATGGAACTTACGTATCGCAGGCCACCGGAAAGGTAGCTCCATTCTTGAAGTGGCGATCGGGCGAACCCAACAACAAGGGAGGCGATGAGCACTGCGTCGAACTTCTTGACGGCGAAATGAATGATGTTCCGTGTTCCATGCATCTTTTTACAATTTGCCAAGAGGGCAATGGTGTTTAGCTTCACAGAAACACAAAAACAATTCTTCAAAATAAAAATTCTGAGAATATTCGTTTATGTTGTTTCGAAGCATTTGCTTATAGAAAAAAAAAGAATTAGGTTATTGTTCCAATAAAAAATAATCTCTCTCTCAAATGAAGTAAGAAAAATAAATGTAACATTTTTCAAAGAAAAACTAATAAAAAAGTCAAAAGATGTGTCATGGTTAATATGTATTTAATAACATTTTACTACGAATTAAAAATACAAACTTACATACATATACACGGTTTTTTTATTAGGCTACATCTAAAGGAATGCGAAGTATCTCTGAAATTAATTGTCTATGACTACAACTAAGGCATTTAGGGGATGTTGGCGAGATTGTCAATAAATTAGAACAATGTTAAAATGTACTTAAATGGCGATCAAAATTCAATACATAGGCGTTGCTGAAGTTATCTTAATATAGCACTCGGGGAAATCATTTACACAAGTACAGAAATCAGATCAGCAATTAATGGGTTTGTTAATGTACGGAAGTATCAGTCGTTACAGTTTCGCTATCGAACCCTTTAACGGAAGTGCACTTAGGATGGTTCGTACCTTGATACAAGGCGTTTAGTTAAGATTAAAGGCTTATTATCCTAAAAAATGCTTGATTCTACGCTTTCTTTAACTTACTAGCTATTCTCGTTACGTTTTCGTTGTACATTGCGAAATAAAATGGCATTACTTAACATCTACTATGAAAGGATGCAACTTTACACAAAATTTACATATATGTTTTATCCGGAATATCCCTTGTTTTTTTCACCAAAACGGAAATACTTGTAGGAAATAGGCGCAATCGAATGTGATATATTATTATATATACTACACATACTCCTCTGGAGCCGCCGGTCCATTTGATGATGGCATTCTTAGCGTGGACACCACTTGTGTTTGCTGCTGTTGTTGCTGCTGTGCGGCAGGTCCATTTGTGTCGGGAAGTTCGGCGATATCCTTAAAGACACCCATCAGGTTTTCGTAGCTGGGACCCCAGTTGAGTAGATATTCCCAACCAAGTGTGGTGGCCGATGGCGATGCGGCACCATTGGCCTTGCGATAGATTCCACTCAGATGATTGGCTATATCATCATCGCTGGCCACCAGAGTACTCAGTGATCCGCGAAACGATGACTCAAATCCATCGTAGGCATGCGGCGGAATGGGCGGGGTCTTGACCACACTCGTCGGTGGATTCCTACTAGCATCACCTCCACTGAGGGCTCTTGAAACCGGACTACGTCCATCCAGCAGACTCTTACTGGTCGAATACTTGCCATCGCCACTCAGGCTGTTATTATCATACTCAATCTCTGAGCAGGTGAAGCTATCGTTGCCACTCTCATCGGTGGAAGTGGAACTGTGAGCATCCACGTCCATGTGGAGGGCACTACTCGACACTCGAGGTGCCTCACTACTCGAGGAGACGGCATCCAGGGTGGATATTAAACTACAAGTTCTTGGTCTGCCATTCAATCGCTCAATCTCCTCGGCAGTCAAACCCATGGAAGTTTGTTGCGTTGGCTGCTGTGGAACCCCGGGCTTCTGCCTGCTGGCACTGGAACTTTGACCCGACAGTTGCGACATCACCGGACTGTTTAGGCTGCGTTCACTGTTGCTGTGGACATCCTTGCCCACACCACCGGAACTTGATGTGGTGGCCAGTAAAGCACTCTGCAGTGGCTTTCCAGATATATCGTGTAGGGTTAGGATACGCGGCTGTTGGGAACTCAACTCGGAACTGGGTGAAAGCCTGGCCAGCGGAGTGCTCTGATGAGTTCGCGATGCACTGGTGGGCGGTGGCGGTGGTTGTCCACCTTGATTCCGGCTCACAAATGGCGCAGCATGACGGTGCTGCGGCTGCTGCTGCTGCTGGGGACCAGAACTCTGGTGTTTGTGATGCGTATAGGCAGAAACTGGTGGAGCAGTGGCCTTGTATTTGCGCAAACCACCCGCTTCCCTATAGCCCTTGTAGTGATACACAATGTCAATGTCCGAGGGCGCAATGGAGCTGGCATTCTCCAGGTCATAGTGCTCGGGGTACTCGGAACCCATGTCCACAGAGCCGGGGTGCTCAAGCGGCAGAGGATGGAGTGGAGGAATGGCCAAATGGTGATCCTCCCGTATCAATGGACTCTCCCGTTCGATGATATCTGGACGCTGAGGACGTTGCTGTTGTTGTGGTTGAGGTAATTCCGCCGTGGGCTCCTTAAATTTCTTGGTGAGCAGTTCGGGACCCACCAAGTGATGACCACCAACAACTGGTGGTCGCATATGATCGCCAGCTCCCACGGGCGGCGTCGGTGCCTCACTGGCATGGAGGTTACGCACCAAGACATGATCCACTTGACTCTGCGCCACTGGACCACCGGGATGTTTGATCTTAAAACCGGGCACACCGCAACTCAAACTGCCGATCTTCTCCTGCTTGCCACGGAAACGATAGATCACATAGGAGCCGAGTATGGCCACCACTAGGATGACGAAAAAGACAATCACCAAAGTGATGCCAATGCTTAGGGGATCGGCCACTTGGGCGGCATCTTGACCCATGTCGCCACTGCAGCCCGACTCGATTTTTCCATGATGTCGAACTTCGGCAAAGATGCTGCCTGAACCATTCAGCGGTTGCAGTTCGTTGTTAACGGTGACATTTGCCAGGCAGCCAACGAAGGCTTCTCCACCCACATTGAAGGTGGTCAAATAGGGATCCAAAAAGTCATGTACTCCGGCTATGTCCAGCTCATCGCCCACTTGACGGCCATCGATCAGTAGCCTCAGACTTCGACTTTCGCTAAACAAACTAACATTGTGCCATTTGCCATCGTTGAGCGCAGAAGGTTCCTGCACTGTCATGTTGATGGAAAGATGCTGCCTGGAGTAGTAAACCAAACGGCCTTCTTGTAGCGATAGCGAGGTGAACATTTGATTGGTGGCCATGTAAAGGATTTGTCCGTTATCCTTAAAAGTGCGGAAGAGTAAGCTCAGCATTTTGGGGGCCTCGTAGATCTGGGAAGCGGTACTTAGGTTGCCTGCAGCACTCACTTGACGACGCTCCCTTACTGACGACTGACTATTATCCAGCCAGGCACTTTTGCTACTATAAAGATTGTCCAGCAGCTGCATCCGGCGATAAATCTCAGAGATCCTAAACTCCACGTAGGCCCCACCACTCAGGGTAATGGGTTCCAGCGAGTCCGAGCAATCGGGCGACTGCAAATAGCCGCCACACTGACATAGCGAACTGGACCATCGATCTATGCATTGTCCCGCAAATCCTCCACATCGTTCGGCGGCCAAAGCTGGTTGACACGCCTGTCGATTGCAACCCGGCAAAATGCCCCTCTGCTGAAGCGGTGAGCTCAGGTTCAGAGCACGTCCTCCAATGTGCACACTGTGCAGACAGCCAACAAGATCATCACTGTGGACTTGGCCAGGACGTTCCAGAATTGGGTCAGCCGATGACAAGCCGCCAATCATCAGTGGCTGCTTATTGAAGTTGAGAGTTCTGTGGGAGATGTACAAATTAGTAAAACAAAATTTTTTTTCTTAACTAGCTAAAAAAAAATTTTTTTAAACAAAAGTATTTCTTTTAAAGGAGTTTCCGTGCCGAAAATTTTATATGGAATTTATTGTACACCACAAAAAAAAAAAATTGTATTTAACTACATTTTTTAATTTTTTTTAACAAAATCTCTCCCAAACCAAAAGTTTTCCTTATAAAAATTTCCGTTTGTCCATATTTTATGCGGAAATTCTTGTTTGAAAAGCCATTTTGGTATCTTGAATAGTACTCCTCAAATAAGACACTTACCCCACGGGTCCCACTTCATCCGCATAGCAGCTGGAATCTCCGGGTGTGCATTCCGTGCACAATTCCCCGGAATCCGCACATTTGGCCACACTGAGCGACATAACACGGCCATTTCGAGTGGCCGTGACCTTGTGCCATCCGCCATCGGCCAAATTCCGTCCGGCAATCACTGTGCTAATGGCAGTACGTGCTCCTCCAGAAGAGAAGTAAGCTTTGCCGTGCACCAGTTCAATGGCCAGAAAGTCGGATCTTCCGCCGCTCTGCATTCCGTAGTTGTAGAGCAACAAGGAGTTGGGTTTGGTGGTGGCGAAAACAATCGATATGTCATTGGTGGTGACATCCAGGGCCGGAAAAGTCATATAGGACAGCGGTTGGAATCCATAGCTAAAGCGCTCACAATGCCTTCCATAACGTCCTGGCGTGCAGTTGCACTTGTATCCCGGCTTGAAACTGACACACAATCCGCCATGTAAACAGGGATTGGGACGACACGAGTCGGCAATATTCTCGCACTGATTGCCGCGGAATCCAGAGCGACAAATGCAGAAGTAGGACGATCCATCCGAGCTTCGTTGACAACTTCCCCCATTGCGACATGGCTTGCTGTAGCACACATCACTGCGCTCCTTTTCGCACTGTTTGCCATCCCGATTGGCAGGACACATGCACTGGAAGTCGGCACCTAAGCGACGGCATTGGACTTGCAAATGGCAAGGATTCGGCAGGCAAGGATCTTGTCTACGGCTGCATTGATCTCCGGAGAATCCGCTGGTGCACTGGCAACTATAATCGTGAACGATTCGGGGTCCACTTAGCACCAAAGAAGGACTGTCCTGGATAACAAAGTTGTGGCCATCCAGAAGTCGAATGGTGGCACTGCAGACTCCTCCATTTTCGCACACATCCGGTTCGCTACATGGTTCGTAGCCGACAATCACCTCCTTTTGAAGGAGTTCCGAGAATGCAGATCGCTTCTCCCGCATGCGTTCAATCAAATGCTTGGGCGGTTCGTACATACTCTTTGCCGACTTAACGGCCAATATCACTTGAAGACTTGTGGAGTTGCCTTCTCCACTCTCGAGCAGACTGTACAAAAGGATTTCATCGTCGTTGCCCATTCTGGACTTGATCATCTCCAGCATTGGTTTAAAGTGATTGGCCAAGAAATGGTTGGCTGTCATGTTGCGCACCATTATGGACACTGAATTGGCCATGGTCTCGTTGTTGAAACTCTGGAAAGCCACACTCACTTTAGAGCTAACATCTCCGTGCTTTCCATCGTTACCCGTATAGCTGAAGACCGAAGCTATTGGTGTGGTGTGCGATGTGGTAACCAGATCACAGGCTCGTGGAATGGCCAACTGCAACTGTGGATTCTGGGCTGGATTCTTCTGAAGGCGACAACGGTAGTCACCCACAATGTCAATGTCGTTGGGACGGACATCAGCCAGCTTACATTCGGTGGTAGATCGCCATTAAATAGACTGACTGCCAAAGTGCATACTCCTTGCTGTTGAAGGATTATCGTTTTGATCCAAAACTGTGATTGTGAGTAGGTGCTGCGATTTCTGTTTTGGCTTTCCGCTGTCCTCCACCTCGATAATGGCCTCCAGCACGGGTGTGATCTCCCGATCGAAACTGGTTGTGGACTTGACCAGACCAGTGTTTCTATCCACACTCAGCCAGGATTTATGTTTACCAGCAACCAATTGATAAGTAAAGGGTCCACCATTTCGGGGTAGATCCGGATCACTAGCCATTAGAGTCATGATGGAAGTTCCAGCTGGTTCGTTCTCCGTAATGTATCCACTTAAGGCTTCGGGTGTGAAGGTCGGACCATTGTCATTCACATCTTCGAGTTCTATGTGAACCGTGGCACTTCCCGTTTGCGGTGGCAAGCCAGTGTCTATAGCTCCAATCACCAAATTAAGGTGGCAATCTCCTCGCGGTCTAAGTGACTTGACGTACTAATCTCACCCGTCTGCACATCGATCTTAAAGCTCTGCTTGAGATTGCCATTGATGATTGAATAGCTAAACTGATTGTTTTGCGGCCTCACATCCTTGTCAATAGCCTTGACAGTCGTAACCTTTGTGCCGATCGGAGCTGCTTCGGAAATGGTCGAGGTGTAGTAGTGTTTAATGAACTCCGGAGGATCATTGCCATCTTGAATCGAGATGATAACCTGAGCCTCATCCGTGTCGTTGCCTCGAATGCTGCCGTAGTTCTTGGCCATCACCGTGAGCACCACACGGTTTTGGGTTTCACGATCCAAGTGCCGAGCTACATAAATCAAGCCAGTGTTTGTATCGATTCCGAATCCCTTGTCGTTACTGGAACCCACTAACAAGTAGTAGACGCGTCCATCTTCTCCGCTATCTTTGTCCGTGGCCTGAACAGCACCCACTCGGGTGCCAACGGCGGATGTTTCCGAGACATCAAAGTGAAAAACTGGCTGTAGGAATTGCGGGTAAAACTCATTTACGCCTAGCACATGCACATACAGATTGGCATAGCTCTCCATACTGGAATCCGGATTCTTTGCCTTAAGTTGGAGTGTGTAGACGCGACGTTCCTCGTAATCGAAAGAAACTGCCGACGAAATGCTGCCATTGCTTTGGTTCATCATAAAGAAGTGACGATCCGTTCCGCTGGGCAGGAATGAATAATGGATAATGGCATTCTTAGGCGAGTCCTTATCCGTGGCATGAGCCTGGAACACAAAAGTGCCCGCTGGCTTGTTTTCGGGTATATAGCCATGGTATTCCTTCTGATTGAACACAGGTGGATTGTCGTTAACATCCGTCAAGATAATGGTAAGCATTGCAACGGCGGATAGTGGTTGATAGCCCAGATCCTGAACCGTAATGTTCAAATGGTATTCCTGTATCACATCGTAATCCAGTTGCTGTTGTATCACAATTCCGCCCGTGCGTTCGTCCACACTGAAGTCATGACGCTCGTTGCCACCAGAAATCGCATATCGTAGCATGCCATTTGGACCGACATCATTGTCCGTGGCACCCACTGTTAGGATGGTGGAACCAACGGGTTCGTTCTCGGGCACAATCACTTGATAGCTGTTTACCGAGAATCTCGGAGTGTCTAGATTGTCTCCGGTTACTACGATAATGACGCGAGTCTCGTCAGACTGTGGAGGAACACCTCGATCTGTTGCCCTTACAAACAGTTCATATCGAGTGTTGGGTGGCACTTGTAATGGCCTGACCAGAGTGATCCAACCATCATGGCGACCAATCATGAAGACGGCACTTAGATCTGAGGACACCAGGGAGTAGTCCATCTCGTTATTGCCCGCATCTTGTTTGTCATTTGCATGGACACGAACAATTCGCTGGCCACGAACAGCATTCTCTGGCAATGGTGCGAGGTACTCCTCCTGTTCGAACTTTGGAGGATTATTGTGGGCATCGACGATGTTGATATTCACCAGGCACTCGGAGTACAGCGGTGGCTTTCCATTATCCGTTGCCAAAACGGTGAGGGCGTACATGTTCTCCGGGGACCGAACGTACTGAGAGTGCTTGAAGCGAACAGCCTGTTGAGTAAAAGCAATTAAATATTAAATAATTTAACAATTTAATAATATATATAATATTTACCTTTTTGCTAAAGACCTCTCCGGTGGCTGGATCAATGCTGAACATTGGAGATGGCTGCTGCAGTGAGTAGGAGATCACCGAGTTGGGACCTTGCTTGTCGCGATCCGTGGCAATGATCTGGCCAACCAATGCAATCGATTGCTGAAGCTCCGGAAAGCTAAAGCTGTAGAAACTGTGCTCGAATTCCGGTGCATTGTCGTTCTGATCCTGGATCGTGATGGTTATGGGTGTTTCGGCACGCCAAGCTCCATCGGAGGCCACCACTTTCAGGACGTACTCATCCTGCTGTTCGCGATCAAGATGCCCGGCAACGGTGATATTACCACTCTGTGGCTCAATGCGGAACTTTTCGCCGGGATTCTCACTAAAGGAGTAAGAGGCATTTGCATTAGCACCCAGATCCAAATCGGAAGAGGTCACACGGATCACAAAGCTGCCGATCTCCGCATTCTCGGTAACGTTCAGGGAGAAGAGGCGTGTAAACTTGGGCGGATTGTCGTTCTTATCGAGTAGATGCAACAGCACACTGGCTGTCCCCGTCAAATGGGGCACACCCTGATCCACGGCTTCCACCACGAAAGCGTAGTCACCGATTTCCTCACGATCCAGTCGCATCTTCGTGTAAATCTCGCCCGATTCCATGATCTCAAAGGTGCCATCGAAATCATTCTGTAAGCGATAGATTACCTTGCCATTGTCGCCGGAATCGCGATCGCTGGCTTTGATTGTGGCAATCAACTGAGGCGGTGACTCCTCTTCCAAAACTTCTGCATTATAAATGAGTTGCTCCAAAACGGGTGCATTATCATTGGCATCCGTTATGTTGACAGTTATGAGAGTTACGCTACGCAGACTCGGGGTATCGCCATCGGCTGCCTCTACCCAAATCTCGTAGAGATGTGTCAACTCATAGTCCAGGCCATCCTGTCCCACGGACAAAATTCCGCTATTGGCATCTACCCTTAAGGAATCTCCGATATTTCCGCCAGCTATGGCATATCGCATTTTACCCGCCAATCCCTTCTTTGGCGATGTGGCACTAACTTTGGTTATCATTTTGCCCGGTTGTACATCCTCCGACATTGTGAAGTGACTATTGGTCAAGTAGGCGAAAGTGGGAAAGAGCTCCGGAGGTCGAAGAATTACAGTAAGCTCTGCTTTGGAACTCAATGGGGTATCACCATGATCGGTGGCAGATATGACAATTGTGTAGGTCAAGTCACCAGGAGATTTACTCTTACTCTTGAGCTCCAGCTTTGTGCTCACCACTCCCGTCTTGGTGTTTATGTCGAAGTATTGCTGATCTCTACCACTGATGCTGTACTGCACCACAGCATTCTCTCCTTCATCCAAATCCAAGGCACGGGCTCCAAACACAAACTCACCCGTACTGATTCTATCCGGAACTGCCACGTTGTAATGGCTAGCGTCGAATTTAGGAACATTGTCATTAACATCGGACACACTTATCGTCAGATTTACGGAAGTGGCTCGCGGTTCGGTAATGGAACTGTCCTGGGCCATTAGTGTTAGATAGTAAACGGATGTCCATTCACGATCCAACGAAGTTGCCGTGGTAATCTCCCCTGTTTCCGAGTCAATGTGAAAGCGATCCATGTACTCGCCAAGTAAGTTAAAGCGGAGCTTGGCATTTAGTCCTTCGTCTTTATCCGTGGCCTTTGGTCGCAGGACATGAGTGCCCGGTGGTAGATTCTCGCGCACAGTGGCATGATAGGATTGAAGATCAAAGACGGGATCATTGTCATTGATGTCCTTTACCTCCACTCGCACAATTCCCGTGCCCGTGAGTGGTGGCGAACCCGTGTCCATGGCCACCAATGTCAGGGTATACTCGTTCTGTTGCTCACGATCCAATGGCTTTAGCAATGCAATGTCACCCGATGAGGCATTAATGCGGAATAGATCACTATCGCCTTCCTTTAGGAAATAACGCACTTGAGAATTCAGGGGTGGTGTGTCGGCATCGTAGGCGTTTACCGTGAGCACATATCCACCATTCGGCGGTAATGTGTTCTCCATGACGCGCGCCAAATACGGGGAGTCCAAAAATGTTGGCCTATTATCGTTTATATCAAGTATATTGATGGTCAACTCGGCCGTGTCACCTGCTGGATTATCCAGCGCACAATCTTCGGCATGAACTGTAAGTGAGTAGCGCGAAAGTCGTTCGTAGTTTAAATTCTTGGCCACCCGCACCACACCCGTATCCTCACTGATGCTAAAGTCATGGTTTTGATCACCCATTACAATGGAGTAGCGAATGCGACCATTAGCACCTTCGTCCACATCAGTGGCGGATACTTGAAGGACCATCGCTCCAATGCTGGCATTTTCCGCCACCGAGGCAGAGTATTGCTTCGGATCGAAGACGGGACTATTGTCGTTCTCATCCAGAATTCGGATGAGCAGTTGCGACACCGTCGACTGAGGTGGCTCCCCCTTGTCACGGGCAGTGATATTGAGCAGATAAGTGGAACGCAACTCGCGATCCAGTGCATCCACCACGTGCAACTGTCCATCGGTGGGGTTCAGGGAGAAGGGCAGCGGTTGCGGTTCCGATTGACCCATGTCCTCCATGACTTTGGCCTCCTCCATGAGATAGGCGATGAAACCGTTTTTGCCCTCGTCATTGTCGACAGCTTTGACAGCGATAACGACCGTGTTGATGGCCACATTCTCCATGATCGTCGTTTCGTTTGCGGAAACGAAGACGGGTACTTCGTCGTTGACATCTTTGATATTTATCGTCACCTAGGAAGAAAGTGGGGATCAGTATTTGGCTAATTGTGTTTCATGGCATTTAAGATTAGGCTGGGTGAATGTGTTGTGAGTTGCCAAACGAGCGATAAAGTCTAAGAACGGGTTTTGCTGTGCCTAAAACTAGTCTTCTAATTAATTAGGGTGCTACGATCTAAGCATTTTAGTCCAATCGAAAGGCCTAGATAATTGCTATTAATGTCCCACCACATAGACATTAGAGCTGTGACAAGAAATGTGGGTAAGCAAATCAATTTTTACAGCACACAAACAGCACAAGAACTTCTTTTTAGGGTTTAGTTTTGTTGTAGCGAAACCTACCTTCGCAGTCGACGACAATCTCTGCTGCTTTTGATGGGCCAGAAACTGTTGCTGATTCTGCTGGTATCTTCTCGGCGATCGGTACTTGAGCTTCAACTGCGTCTCCTCCAGTTCGCTGAAGGATGCGAACTCATCGGCGCAATCGCGGGCCGTCACAGTAAGTGTGTACAGAGCTCGGTGTTCTCTGTCTAATTGGCGGCGAGTTCGAATTGTGCCATTACTATCAATCCCAAACTCCAAGTCCGCATCCCCTGCTGTGATACTGTACTCAATGAGTCCATTGTTGCCTGCAATAAATGGAGTAGGGTGTTGTTTATAAGGAGGTGACATTGCATATCTTTAACTAGCTTACCCGAATCAATGTCCTTCGCTGAAACAGTGACCACCTCCTTGCCGATAGGCACATTTTCAAAGACCTCACTCGAATAGCTCATGGGATCGAAAATGGGAGCATTGTCGTTCAGATCGAGCACATTGCAGTAGACCGTAATGGTGGTGGACAGACTGGGATGTCCATTATCCTGGGCCTGAACGATTAAGATGTAGTGCTGAACCTGTTGAATGGTACAATATGAAACGTCAAGTATTTTCCCTTATGAGATTCAATTGTTTTTCATTCTCACCTCTTCGTAGTCCAGTCGAGCCGTGAGGGTCAGCATTCCTGTTTGCGGATTCAGACTAAACACATCGTTGGCCCAATCCGATACCACTCCGTAGGACAGCTGGGCATTCTGTCCCAGATCTGCATCCCTGGCCACAATCTGACCCACTTGATAGCCTCGCTGTGCATTTTCCGGTATGTCAAAGGAGTACACGGTATCCTCGAACATGGGCGGATTGTCATTGGTATCGCTCACCTGGGAAGAATTTTTTGGAATTAAAGTGAAAAAAATTTTTTTTTTTTTTATTTACTTTTTTGTTTTAATTAATATTTTTTGTTAATGTTATTTGCAATTTTCTAGCATTGTTTTTGTAAAAATCAAGTTTAAATTTGTATGTTTTTTTGTTTTTTTTTTTTTTACCTGGATAGTAGCATACGCCTCTGTGTACTGCACTCCATCGGAAACGCGGATCCGTAGCTCATACTTGCTCTTTGTCTCCCGATCGAGTGTGTCGTTGAGAAGAAGTTTTCCCGTTGTGGGCTCCAGCAGGAACTTGCCATCGTGTCCATCCATCAGGAGGAAAGTCACCGAACCAAGGGTATCCGGATCGTTGGCCCGCAGTGTGGCGATAGTGTGTCCAATCTCCAAGTCCTCGCTGACATTAAAGACGAACGGAGTGTCGAGGAACTGCGGGGGACTATCGTTCTTGTCCAGAACTGTTACTCTGACCTGCCGGGGGAATATATATAAAGCGTATTCATTGCGTCAATAACACTGACCCACTTGAACGAAGGAGAGGAGGAGATGGTGCAATACACAAGCTGGCATCAGCGATATGGCTTAGAGCGGAAACTAGTTCCATATTTGGCACTAAATGCCCAGAATATTCTGTGTACGAGCATCCACTTATGTGCCCGCCGAACTTCTGTCGCAATGTCAATCGCATTCTTCATCTCTCCAGGTTAAACCTGGCCCCAAAATGACCCGCTTATGGGATATGGTATATGGGATATGGTATATGGTATATGCGAAGCCAGTTGCCACAGCTTGAACTTTCTGTTTATGACCGAGCGAATTATAGTTTAGGCCGTTTCTCTTCCAGTTCGTTACGATTAAAACCGGCTACTTAAACATTTACATTTACCATGGCCATTGTCACCGAAAAACCTTCATTTCAATTTCATGTATTTTGCAATTTAGACAAATTAATTGGACAATTGGACATAAACGTGAAAATATTTAATTAATAATTAAATTTACTGTGACCATTGTCACCGATTTATCTTTATTTCAATTTAATGTATTTGTCACTTGTTCCAAGTAATTTTAAATTATTAAAGTCTGATCATAAATCAACCGAAATATAATGAGTATAAATTTATGAGACATTAACGTAAAAACAAGCACTTACGAAAAAGGAAAGCATATTTTAGGCCTTTCTAAAGCCATTAAATCCGAAAATTCTTGTATTAAGAGTCGGCAAAAGATAGAGAATCGATTGAAAACCCGAGTTAGTCTAGCTGGCGGTCTACTTCGACCATCTCGTAAGTCTCACATGCAGGACAAAGAGCCTAGAAGGCAATAAACACTCGAGAGTCGGGGATCCAGGCTCGTGAAATATAGCGTCGTGTGATAGGATGATGGTGTTAAGTCGGTGCTGGGCGAGTAAATACTGCATTTGTAATAAAATTTATGCAAATTTGTAACATCAGACGGCTGGCACAAGGATCACATGAGTTGAGGTGCTAAGGAAGGGATCCACTTCCACTTCCACTCACGAATGCATTAGTGGGCACACAGTCTTTGGAGCAACATCCAACTATATGTAGGATGCCCGAGGCCCAGGTGAAATGTGTGCGGCTAATTGAACTAATTTGAGGCAGTGGAAAGCGGGTGCAGCTGCAGAAAATGTAACCATTTGTCAATCCGCTTAATGGCCAAGAAAAGAGAGCCCAAGCGCAAGCAAAAAAACACGACGACTCAGAAACTAGCGTTTGGGATGGCCATAAATTTGCGTGAAATTCCAAACCCAGGGAATCGGATCAGGGGACATTTTGATGGAAGGCCAAATGACATTCACTCGCTTGCTTGCCCACATTTAATTGCAATTATTTCCTAAGCAGGTCGAGAATCGCAGACTAGAAAGCGCAGCATAATTGGGTTCTGAGATAATTTAGTTTCATTTCAGTTTACTCTTAAAGCTTATTAGCAAAAAAGAAAAAAAAACCTATCGTAACTAAATTCAGACTATTCACCGAATATTTATATTATTTACCGATTGGAAAGAACATAATTAAATGTCTAAAAATTATGTACTTTGAATAAAGTGTCTTTTTCAATTCTAACATCGCAAATATTTTAAAGGAACTAAATTCAGACTATTACCTTTCTGAATTGCCATATTGAATGCAGCAAATTTTAAACTAAAATCAATTAACTAATCCCAAAATTCCGTATTTGAATGGGCGACCGGATAAGTGTCTTTTCCAATTCCCAACATCGCAAATATTTAAAATTAACGCGAAAAAAAATTGAAAACATGACAATCGTTTTAAATCAATGCAACAATGAGTTGATTGAAACGCTCTTCGCACGCGAGGACCAGCGATCGAAACATCCACTAAACCATAGTTGCTTGTACTAACCCAAGGCTGTGTTTTTTTTAACTTTTTTCTTTTAATTTTTTTTTCTTTTTTGCAGCTTCTTGCACGAAACTGGAACTGGAACTACACACATTTGCATGCGTGCATTGTTGGAATACCTACGCATACGACGTGTTGGCCATGAACACGCGGATCGGCAAGAAGGCAAACAAAAAAGCTTCAGGATTTTCGATGGCTGCCTGTGAGGAAAAGAATCTGGCCCCAAAGAAAAGACTGTGAAGGGGAGACTCGAAAAGAGTCTACACAGAAAGAAAATGGTTGCTATATTAGGATTAATTAGATCTTAATTGTCTTAGGCACGTCCTATGAACATAAATTAATTTATTAAACTAAATGTTTCAATAGCGAAAATAGTTTACATAGAAGGATTAGATCTTAGGCATCTTTAAGATATTCGCTCCCATACTACTTTCAAAATTTTCTAAGATACAAAAAAAAAACAAATTAAAATTTATACCTAATTTTTTAGAGCTGGCTAGGCAACCAGAAGATCAATTAGGTCTTAATTATCCTTACAAAAAGTGTTTCCTTAGGCTGCTTTAATAAAAAAATTAAATTCACAAATAAAAAAAAAATTTTTTTTAGAAGTATCAAATTGGTAGTAGCTTATACACTACATTTTTTAAGATATGCCTAGGTAATCACTATATTATTAAAATAGCAATTTGTTCATTTTAAAATGAAAACCTCTTTATTGACACATTCTATAAGGACTTAAATTTTAAATCGTTTTAAATTTTTTGTATGTGTACTTGAGCCGGGTTCCTTTTGCCTTTGTTCTCAGTTCTGGTCGTTTTTCTCGCTTGAAAACCAGTCCAAGGAGGTCTGCAGAGGTCTGCGAAATACCCTCCAAACGAAGAGGGGCGGGACACAAGCGATCGGGAGACCGCGACTCGGGTGAGTAGGGTACTGGGCATAATTAAAGGCATCTGCCAATGAAGCAACTTATTATAATTCTATCCCTGCGGCCCATTTATGCAGCGCTGCGATGTAAAATATTTTCTCGATACACAGGTCTGTCTGGTTGCGTTGCCCCCTGCTGCAACCCTTCCCCGAATCAAATTCATTCAGCAGATAGCTGGAGCTGGAGCTGAAGATGGAGCCTCTCCTCGTCGGCCTGTTAATTTGCATCTGAAGGCATAACCGTATGTGCATGTGCATGTGCAGCAAAAGGATGACTGAGGGACTCGGCAGCTCTCTTTGTGGAGTGGTTGGCGTGTAATCAACATTTCGTATCAGCACAAGACATTAAAAGCGCATTAGTGCGGTCTCGACTTGCACTGATAAGCCCTTGAAACTGCCCCAGAAATGGCCGACACAGCCAGCAAAAAAGAAACCATTTTCCCTATATCCCCCATATCCCCCATATCCATATCGCCATTCGCCAGTCGTACCTTTGGCTACAAAGTAAAAGAAAGGTATGTTCGAAGAGCCCTTGGTGCAAGTAATCGCAATCTGATAAAAGCCTTTTTTGAATACCGAACGTTATGATCAAAGAGAGGTTGTTACATTGCTACATTTGGACAAGCACGAAATACGAAGATTTATTTTTATTTAAAATTTACTAAACTAAATTTGTTTTTGTAAGTTTGAGCAAATTTAGTAAGAAACAAATTATAGAAAGATGCATTTATAAATGCATTTAAACAAAACAAAATATTTAGAAAAAAAACTTCCCAAAATTAAAAAGTGCCATTAATATTAAATATAACAAGATTTTACAAAATAGTAGCAATAGCAAACATAGTAAAACCATAAAAACTTCCAAAAAACTTTGATCTTTGACCTTTCGAAGGAAGAGAATGGTACTCTTTTGATATTATTTATTAACAAAGCAACGTTAATATATATTTTACGAAGTTTTTCAATATCTCTGACCACTTACCTTGGTGCTCGATGTGCGTGGCTGACCTCCAAGAGCAATGGCGTAGACCTCCACCTCGTAGTCGTCGGGTCCAGCCTCTCGGTCCAATTCAGCGGCTGTGGACAGGATTCCCAACTTGGCATCGATGTCGAATAAGCGGTCCACTTGCCCGTGCGATCCACCTGCCGTGACATTGGTCACAAAGTATTCTATTTCCGAGGCACCCAGATGAGCTGTGACTGTCAGAATACTCGTGCCAATGGGTTCGTTCTCATATACGGAACCGGAAAGCATATTCCGTTGCTCGAATTGCGGCACGGATGACTCAGTTCCGCCGGAACCCGGAGTTATAATTGTGATGTACACCTCACTGCTGCGACGCTCACTTTGAACCGCCTCATCGGTGGCTTTTAAAGTGAGCTGATAGCGCACCTCTTGTTTGAACTGAGGTCCCGGGTTAAAGGTGATAATACCCGTGTTCCTTTGAAGCCGGAATAGCTCCTGTTGGCCACTAACGATCTCGTAGGTCACCAAGCCATTGCTCGATGAGTCCGCATCCTTGGCATGAACTTGCATTACAGCCGAAGTCTGAATTTTAGGTGGCAGTATAGCCGCATTCATGGACACAAAAACAGGGGCATTATCGTTGATGTCCTCCACGATCACGGTGACCAACTTTTCCGTGGACAATTGTCGTTCCGAGGGCTGAGCTCGATCTGTGGCCACCACTGTTAGCCTAAAGGTGTCAATGGACTCACGATCTATCTCCCTCAGAGTGTGAATCACACCCGTTTCCGTGTTGATGCCGAAGTGCCGACCTTGCGGAAGTTGAGGCTCCTGTCTGCTAATGGCATAGCTCACCTTGCCATTAAGTCCCGAATCTGGATCATCGGCAGTCACGGTCACAATGGGTGTCTTCAGAGGAATACCCTCCTTGATCTGACGAACTATAGCAGTGCTGGGAAAGATCGGTGGATTGTCGTTATCATCCACAACCAGTACATTGTATAAAACAGTGGTGGACAGCGATGGAGTACCACAATCGGAGGCAGTGATATTAAGAGTATAGCTTGTAATGTCCTCGTAGTCCAAAAGCTTGTGCAGATAAAGGCTGCCTGTAATGCTGTCGATGTGAAAAGTGTCACGACGATTGCCAGCTGATATACTGAAGACCACCTGGCTATTGACACCCTGATCCGCATCGCTGGCTCTGAAGCGCATCAGTTCCGTGCCAGTTGGACTTGTCTCCAGAACGGAAACCTCACTGCTCGACTGTGTAAACTCCGGGGCATTATCGTTCTCGTCCAGAACTGTTATGGTGATGCTGGCATTTGAGCTCAGTGGATGTTTGAGGGCAGCATCACGGGCCACAACCGTCAAGTGATGAATCTCCTGTGATTCGCGATCCAAACGGCGTGCCAGGGAAAGCTGACCTGTGGCACTGTCCAGACTAAACAGACCCGCCTCATTTCCCTTGGCCAATGTGTAGTACACATCGCCATTCAAACCTTCGTCGGCATCTTGGGTAAAGACATGTGTGATGTGCGTTCCCTCGGAGGCACCCTCGGAAATGGTCACGTAATAGGGAGCACGTAGGAATTCCGGTGCATTGTCATTAACATCGGTGACAATCACCTTCACTTTGACTTTGTCCTGCAGCCGAGGATTGCCATTGTCCGAAACTGTGGCCTCCAGCAGCATATAGTTTCCAGCCATGGAGCCCCTAAGGTTTCCCTCTTCGCTGCCAGTATCCAAGTTCCTGCTCATTTTAACCAGAGCCTCACGATCAAAAGGTCGCAGAGTCTTTATAAAACCATTTCTTGTATCTATGGTAAAGTCCTGCGTTTGACTGGACAAAGTAAAACTTAGTTCCGCATTTCGTCCAATGTCTCGATCCACAGCCGTTAGTTTACCCACAAAAGTGTCGGCAGGTGCATTCTCCGGAATACTAAACGTAAATGTGCTATTGGTAAACTGCGGGGCATTGTCGTTTTCATCGATGACATGAATCACCACTGGCACAACCGAAGATCTGGATGGTTGACCCGCATCCCGGCAAGAAACTGTTAGGGCATAGTAATCCCTTTCCTCACGATCGAGTGGAGCTCTTACGAAGAGGAAACCATCGGGGAATACCCCAAACATGCGTTCATTATTGCCCTCGATGATTTCATAGGAGATTCTACCATTTTCGCCCAAATCAATATCCGTAGCTGCCAAAGCAAAAAAGCGGGTATTTACTTTTGTGGTCTCTGGCAATGAAGTTTCATACGAGGTGTGATCGAAGACAGGCGTATGATCATTAACATCGGCTATGAAAACCGAAAGACTCAATTTACTGGAGAGTGGCGGATTTCCTGCATCCGTGGCCATTAGTTCCACATGAATCATTGAACCCGGATCCGCTCTTATAGGCCTTTGAAGGTACAAAACTCCAGTGACTGATCCTATGCGGAACTGCTCTTCAGGATTAACGGTAAGACTATAGCTTATCCTACTATTTACACCTGCATCTCGATCTCTTACTCTAGATAAATAGATCTCCTGACCAACGGCCGCATTTTCGGGCAACCAAATTGTGGGTTCTGAGTCGTGATCCAAGGAGAAAACTGGAGCATTATCATTTAAATCGATTATGGCTATATTCACCATGCATTGGCCATATAAAACGATGGAGGAACTGGCTGTAGAGCTGGCCAAGATGGTCAGACGATAGTGTGTCTGCTCTTCGCGATCTAAAGTGCGGGCGGTGGTGATGCGACCACTTCGCGTATCAATTTGGAAATTCTGTGCCTTGTCTCCCTGGATAATATCATATTCGATGGGTAGATTTTTGGGTGACTTCACCTGCACGACGCCCACTTCGCGATGGAGTTGCTTTTGCCGCTGCTGCTCGTGATCCTCGACCATTTGGAACTCATAACCACCTTGCCCTCCGTGACCACATTCTAGCAACTCCGATTTGGATTTCAGCACAATCTCTACGACGGCATCCTTTTGGCTTCTCCGCTGCCCAGCATCACGTGCCGAGATTTGAAGTTTGTAGTGGGGTTTCAGGTGCATCGTGGTTACAACGCCACGCAGGCTAATGGCACCAGATCGCGAGTCCAGCTGGAAGAGATTCTCGCCACCTGACTCCAGTCTGTACTCAATTAAGGCATTATCACCATCGTCCAGATCTGAGGCCGTGACATGGAGCAGCGTCTTCTCCTCCTTTTCGATCTCCTTCTCCTTCTCCCCAACTTTGATATCATCTTCGCTTAAAGTGTAGATGTAGTGTCTGGGATAAAATTCGGGATCGTTATCGTTCACATCGGCCACTTGCAGGTAAACCGTGGCCGTTGCGGACTGGGGTGTGGGTGCTCCCTGATCGCGGGCAATCACAGGAATCTCGTAGCGCGACATTTTCTCACGATCGAGGGGCAGGCGCATTGTTAATTGGCCCGTTAACGCATCGAGGGCGAACTGTCGCGGGTACAGGCGTTCAACGCTGGGCGCCAGGGCAAAGGTCACCGAACCGTTGGTGCCCTGATCATGATCGGTGGCCGACATCAAAGCCACAATCGTCTGTGGTGGCGAGTCCTCGGCCAAAGTCACATTCTGCTCACTCTGGCTAAACTGCGGTGCCTCATCGTTCTCATCCAGAATAATTACCTTCAACTGGGTATAGGCAAATTTTGGATTGGGACCTCCATCCCTTGCAGAAATACTCAGTTCGATGGTGTCACGTATCTCTCTGTCTAGAGGACCAGCACTCACAATCAAACCTGTCAGAGGATCCATGGAGAACCATTTCAGTTCATTGCCCGATAAAATTTCATAGTGAACCTGTGCATTAACGCCTGTATCCTCATCCGTGGCTGTTATTGAGGCCACAAAACTTCCAGTCGGTGATAGTTCACTTAGTACGGCCGCATATTCGGATTTTTCAAAGACAGGTTCATGATCATTAACATCGTTGACGTTTATAATAAGATGGGCTGTTGTTATCCTCGCTGGCGAACCCTGATCCATGGCCACCACAGTCAGGTTGTATTTGCCAATCTCCTCACGATCCAGGACTGCATTTACCCTTACAATATGCAAATCGGCAGCTTCTTCGAGGCGAAAGTGCCTCAGTTCATTGCCAGAAACGATACGCACCGTTGTCTTGCCATTCAGACCGGAATCGGAATCCTTAACAGCCACGGCGGCCACCACAGTACCATTTACAGCATTCTCATCCACGGTGGCCACTTTGCCGCCATCCGGAAAGTAGCGAAAACTAATGATGGGATCGTGATCGTTGGTGTCCAGGAGATTGACAGTCACATAGGTGCGACCATCCTGTCTGGGAGAGCCATGATCTCTGGCAAATACCGTAAAGACACAGCTTTTCTGGTTGGAAGAGCTCTTCGAGTTCGTTTGCGGTGGACAGTTAACACGCTCTGTGGTGGAAATCACTCCGGTCTCCGGATTCACTGTGAACTGGTGCTCCGTTTCGGCCAGATAGTAGGTGATCTTGCTGTTGTCGCCCAAATCATTGTCCGATGCCATGACAGTCACAACTGGAGTTCCCGGCAAAGCAGTTTCATTTAGGGAAACATTATAATCACTGTGATCGAATATTGGGGGATTGTCATTGACATCCAGGATGGTGACATTCACTTGCAGATAGCCAAATCGCGGTGGCGAACCTCCATCTCGGGCGGAGATATTCAGTTGATAGCTGCCACGTGATTCCCGGTCGAGATTACCAGTGGTTTCCAAATGCAAATAAGAGTTATCGCCACTGGGATTGGCCGTGGTAGCCAGCCGGAATTTATTGTCCACATTTCCGGCCACAATCTCGTACTGATCCGTCACACCATTCTCTTCGAAATCCGCATCAGTGGCGGCATCGAGCAGTAACCGAGTGCCGGATGTGGCACTTTCCGAGAAGGATATGGCAATGCTGGGTTCGGGAAACTCCGGTGAATTGTCATTCACGTCCAGCACTTTGATCCTCACTTCAATCGGGTAAGTGGGCTGTGAGGAGAGCACCACCAGATCGTAGTGATCGCGCATTCCCTCCCGATCGAGCACCACATTGGTCTTCACCTCACCCGTCACCGGATCCAGCGTGAATTCCCGTGGCGGTTCGTTGAAGCGATACGAGAACTTTGGCTTGGTGGGTATGAAACCAACTGAGGTTCCTCTCGGTTGACCCTCGAGCACCTCGAAGTCGGCACTGGTGTCCACGGCCCGGGATTGCATCTCACCCGATGACGGCGACGAGCTCCTGCGTCTGGGAAAGGCGGCATATTGTTCATAGGTTGTGGCATAACTGCGGCCACGCGGTGCCAGTAGCTCAAGTTTGGTGTCACCACCGCCTGTTTGGCACAGGGATTCCCTGGCCAGCAGCAGGAATAACAGGAGCAGGAACCTCTCCATCTTTGGATGGAGACAATAATGTCTATTCTACTATTTATTTTGCACTTATTTTGTTCGTTGCACTTTTCTTGGATGTCTTGTCTTGTTGCGCACACTCAGAAGGCATCTTAGAATGATTTCTTGATTTGTCGCCTGTCGCCTGCAAACAAAAAGAAAGGAAATTAAAAATTAGCAATGTGTACATATATGGTAAATTATATTTAGTGCTAATTAGGTAATGACGTTCATTGTGCCACTTGCTGGAGTAACGCTTTCAATTAACAAACCACTTTCATGAAACGCGCTTACCAAGCATATCAGCTATTTCATACTTCGTCGAGCATAAAATTAGTTAAGCTCAATTCAGTGCGATATGAGGCGCCAAAGCGGAAAATCGACTAACGCTTTTATGGTTTGCTTTGCCAAAGGCTCAATAGTTGGAATGTTCAAAATTTTAAACTTACAAAAAACTAAATTATTTTTTTATACAATTTGAACATTTAGTTTATATTTTAAAATATTTTTTAGATTAAGATTAAGAGGATAAAGAACAATTTTATTTGTATTATTATTTTAAATTCCTCATCCTCTGTTGTTTGAAACAAATTTTCAGCTAGCAGAAAGATTTATGAAATTAAAAACGAACTTGAACTTTAAAGCTTTAAGCTTCTAAAAAAAAAAAAAAAAAAAAAAGAAAAGCAAAGGAAAGAAAACGGAGGACTGAGGACACGAACTTGAATATTATAACTGAAATATTTGAATAAAACAAGTCCTTAGATATCAGTCAATTTTCTTTTAAACCTCTATACTTTTCGTTGACCTTACCAATCTCATTATAAATCCCTCTTTCAACCCACGCCCTTTTTTCTGTCTGAAATATATAGGGGCGAATGGAAAAGAAACGAAAGAATTGATTGAAATCCAGAGAGACCCCAACTGGAGCTGCTGGTCCTAGGCTTTTAGGAAAATCTAATCAAGATTTAGGCGGCGTCTATTAATCAAACGAAATTCCTAAGCACACATATACTGAGAGGAGCGACAGTAACGGCGATGGAGACAACGACCGAAAGAAGGGAAAATTTCCATTAATAGCATGCGTGTCAGCTTTGGACCAAATTAATGCTTTGTGGGCAATCTCTTGTTAACCTGAGACTCTAAGAATATCAATACAAAGACGAAAAGACCCCTGCCTACCTCCACCTCCACTTCCATCTCCAATTCCTTTAAACAATGTAGCAGCGCTCTAAAACCAGCTAACTGATTCGTATACGTATTAACACCCGAACAGCGTAAACGCCGCAGCATCCCAAATTTCTAAGTGATAGATAGCGAAATACCCTGTTTATAGAACAAAAGTAACAATATTTTTATTTGTTAACATCAGTTTATAGCCTAATTGGCTTTAGGTGCTCCTATAAAAATCAAAATTGATATGCTTGATAAATAAATAATATATTTTCATATATTATTTACTAGAATTTTTAAGACAAAAGTACATATTTAAATGTATTATTCAGTTTATATATTAAATAAATAATTTAGTCTAATACAGCATTTTAAAAATAACTATATTGCACATTAATAAAATATTGCTCAATAAATAATATCAGTTCATATATTATTGACTATATTTAGTTGTTAATATTACTATTTAAATATTTAAGTCTTTGAATTTAAGTTGATCCTAAAATGATTAAAATCTAAAGTAATAATAATATAATTATTTAAAATACATGTTCAATCTATATATCGCATGCTAATACCCTTGAATGGTTTTAAAAATCAGTAGATGGACTAACTAGACATATCTCATGGCAGTGGACCCGCAGAATCTGTCAGAATTTGGACTGGGGTTCGAATCGAAACGAATTGAATCGGATCTCTCTGTCTTCTCGGATACGTAACCTAAAATACGTCGTAAATTTCGTTTTTGTTGTCTGAACTGAAGCTTTTGAAGCCGAACCCGTTCATTAATCTTAAAAATCTACCTGCTCTAATGGTATTGTTAGCTGTCGGTGTTGTTTTTTTTGCCGGAGCTGAAGCTGTTCCTTTGCAATCTTCTCATTTCGTTTTTGGTCTCTATAAAAGATATTTTTTATGTCTTGGTGTTTTGTCTTTTTTATTGTTTCCCAACACACACATGCTAAAATCTATAGGAAGGTATGTATCCATCTCCGGGATTTTCGGTTCTCTGTTTCTATCGAATACCGATTGCATTAGTAATCCTCGTTCCAATTTTTCTAAGAATTTTAAAAGCCTTACCCCTTTTTAGTAATAAGAGTGTCAAAATTAAAATCTTAAAACGGCAATAAAAAAAGGTATATTTAAGAAGGAATATTCATTCATACATTAAAATCCCCATGGCTTTATAAAAAGAGTATTATTTATATAAGCATATCAAAAAGGAAAAAAAATTGTGTTTAACCTTAAACCTCAATCCTCTTGAAATTAATAAATATATATTTATAAATTTTCATTAAATTATTAAAATAGTAATTAACACTGGCAACAATCTAAATGTAAGATATTTATCTTCAAATTGAAACCAACATGAAAATTAAAACAATTAAACCGCCTTCTTGTGCGTTTAAGACCCGAAGCACGTTTGTGGCTTATGAGAAATTTTAGATTTTTGAATAAACGGAAATAAGTTTTTCCTCCTCTCTAAAATATTACTTTCATTGGTGATGCATGAGCTGTCCGACTCAAAACCTCTAGTGCTCATTTGGAGTTCACTATTCACAGTTCACGACGAATGGCAGAAAAATTTAAATATATTGTCTCGAAGAAAAGAATGAAAAGCAAAGCCCATTTGTTTGATTGATTTATGCATATTACTTTATCCGTCTCCTTTACACTTTCCCACACGCATTCGATTGGCTTATGGCATATCTGGTTTCCACGCCATTAATATCGATATTGGGGCTGTGCGGGCTATTTTTAAGAGCTCATAAAATACCATAGCTGTGCATGACCCGGCTAGTTTATGCGGCGAACGATATTTGCAATGCTAATTTAAGTCCAAGTCCAAAAACACACAAAAAAGGGCAGACTATTTCAGCTAGAACCACCGAAAAAGAACACAACAAAAAACCCAACGAAATTTCGTGATGATGCCCCAAGCACACCCGATACCGATCCCGATCCCGATACCGATTCCTTTCCTTATTATTATGAATTTTTATTTTATTTGAGCTTTTCACTTTACATCTCACTACCAAAGTTGCAGCCCGCAGCCGACGAGCCAAGTTGGAAACGTGTTTTTCATATTTCCATATTCATTTACATTTCGCTCTCCAGCGAGATTCCAGCTCTATGGTCTTCTGAAGAGAGTGGGGACTTACAGGAATATTTTCTTTTTTCATTCTCCCGTTCGTCGATATTTTTTCTGACAATAACAAAACAAACCCAAAACCAAAAACCCAAAAAAAAACGACAATTTTTCAGCCATTACGTGGCAGCGAGGCGTTTCATGCTCAAACTCAAAGCCAGAGATCTCGAGACTTTGCTTTTCGTTGAGCCCCAGCATCCGACAACGAAAACAACATCAACTTCAGAGGCCAACCTTTACAACCACAACTGCCTACGTTACCTTTGTTGGCTTATAATAATTCCACAATTAATTTTGTATGCTTTTTACACTGCGTTCACTGTGCATTTGTGTTTGCGTGTTAACTACAAATGTTTTTTTATAAGAAAAGTGGTATGAAAATATAAATAAAACTAAAAATAAAAAACATATTATTTAAAAGATAACTTTTTTGATTTGTAAATAATTGCAATTGAATTTTATTATTTATTATTATTTGTCTTATTTATCTTTTCTTTAGAAAAATATATAAGTATCCTAAAAAATTTGATATAAAGTGGTGCACACATTTTGAACGTATTTAGTTTTTGTAATTTGTTTTTTTACTATAGATATATTTCCTGCTGTTTATATTTAAAGTAGTCTGGTTGTTTACTTCATAAAATAATAAGAAAATTTAGACTTCATATTCTGTTTCAACAGTATAGATATATAGATATACTTTTTAATAACACAGAAAAACATTTAGGATACTAAATAATTTGATATAAAGTGTTGCACACATTCTGAGAATATAAAGCAGTATATTTATACTTTTAAATTCTCACAAAAAGCACTAACAAAATCCAGTGTAAAATCGCATTGTTTGTGTTGGTCGCATCAGGTCTTATGGGATGTATATTTGAGTATCGCCTGTCTGTTTGCATACCAGACTCCTATTCCTATTCGGATTTGCTTATGAATGCATTAGCTTTAAACTACCTTTCTTGAGCGGCGCGTGGGCAGGGAAAAAGTGATTTGAGTTCCGCGCTGGCTTATTGATTTTATGCAAATAACCTGGCTAGAGATTGTCAATATTCTGCGATTCTCAATGGGGCTTACACGTTGATGTATGCAGGGGAAAAACAAAAAACAAAAAAATTCTGAAAAGGAACTGGCAAATATCTATCCTGTATGGAGTATGAATGTTTATGAGTACCTACCATTTTTCTTCACATTTTTACATGCATTTTGGTGTTGGTGGGCTAACACACACATACACACACGAATACGGCGGTGCACACACACAGTTACACGCACGGGGGCACACACACACATGTACGCAACATATTTTTTTTTTGTTGTATTTTTTTTCCTTCAGCAAAACGTGTTTTGCCTCATTTTTCGCTCTTGTATATATGGCTTGTAGCTGGTTGTTGCTCTTGGTTGCAACGTTGTTGGAATTTTTCACTTATAAAAATTTGCAACGGCGACACACACAAACACACATACACACACGCAGAAAAAACGGAGGTAAACTTGGGTATCCAGCTGCTCGAGATTCGAATAAGCTTTATTTTGAAGGATGGTATACCATCAAATTCGGTTTAACTTGGATATTATTATTACAGAAATATCCTGGAATATCCACAATCGCACCTTCACTTTTTTGTTAACCGTTTTTGAAGACACGCGCGTTTATTTAATCCGTCACGATGCGAAGATATCTTGGCCTAAACCACTCGCTCAGTGGTCGCAACCGAACTGAGTGGCTTTAACTTTGAATCCAGCAGAGATTCGGCTGAGAGCTCAATACTCAAGACTGGGAAAAGCCGTCAGGCGGGTTTTGAGACCTACCCGAGGAGTACCATGGTATACTTCTCTTGAGAGAAACGTATCTCTCAGATATTCTCTCCCTACCTACTCTACCTGTTGTATCTGCAACACATTTTTCACTTGTTGCAGTTTCGTTTTTCATTTTCTTGTTCGGCGGGGAACAGCGCTCTCAGAGTCTTCGGTTTTCATCTTGGTCTTTGGTCCAGTCCAGTCCAACGAGATTCAATAGCCACCGGCGACCCATACACAGTAAAAATAAAAATTACAAGAGGGTACTTCAGTTGACTCTGCTACACTGACACAATGTTTTGGTACCCACTGATAATAGTTGATCTAATTTGCAGGGCTTTAAAATACCCATTACAATCTTATTTGGCTTTATACAAATTTTAAGTTGCACATAAAATAAAATTGATAAATATTAAGTAATGATATCAACTATATTTGTTTTTAGGGGCTTGGTTAGAAAAAGGCTATCTACACATTATGCACATTCATCAATTATATTACCATTATGTTATTTATATAATTATATTACAAAGGTATTTGTTATTTAAAATAGCCATAATCAACCTTTATATAGATAATTTATATATCATTTAAAATAGCCATAACCAACTTTTTTGGTCTTTAAACAAATGATTGTTATAAATATTTAGTTGGTAAATATAAAACATTTATTTCAAATGTAATGGTTTTGCATTAATTAAAGTTATGTAAACATCACTTTGTCCTCGCTCATCAGTCCCGACTTATAAATTTATATTGATGATATAATCTTTTATTAGAATTTAATTGCAAGTTTTAAATTAGCCCCATTTTATTTTTTTAATAAACATTATCCAAATTAAGCAATTAAATCACAAACCGACTTATTGATTTTATATTTCGTTAATAGAATTTAATTGCAAGTGCAAAACCATCCCATGCAGACACAGTTTTATTAATAAAGTTTTATATGTGATTTGTACTAAAATTTTAACGAGTACTTACCATTTTCCACACTCATAAATCCGATCCTAAGTCAATATACCCATTGTTCTCCGTGGAGTAGTTGTTTTCATTCGTTGGTTGTGCTCAGCCGTGCTCACTCGGTTCTACTACTACTAGAATCTAGAATCCAGGGATCTCTGAAGGAGGTTGGGGTTGAGTTCGAATACGAGTACGAGTAGTACTCCTCACTGCCGTGACACAGGTTCGAAATAAAAAGAAATTCTTTAGTGGCTCTCTTCGATTCGCTCTCTACAATCGCCGAGAATCCGAGAATTTGAGTATCCCGCTCTCTGGGGACTCTTTTATTTGGTTTTCTTCCCTGGATTGCTCCCCGATCAAGACCGTTTTTTTTCTTGGCCAGCGCCGTAGAATTTTGTTTAGCATAGAAACTGGTTTCAAATTAAAATTATCGCTGGTCATTTTTCTTATGGTTAGTTGTCGTTTACTTTGCCGTTGTTGTTGTTGTTGTTCTTGTTGTTGTTGTTGTTGTTATTGCTGCTGCTGCTGCTGGTGGTGCCTCATTTTTTTGGTTTTTTTATTTTTTTTTGGCTTTCTGGAATTTCGGTGTTTGGTGTTTTGTGTTTGGGACCTGCGTTTTACTTCCCTTCGTTGCCTCTGATTTTTGTTGTTCCTGGCCGATGGTGATGGTGATGTTGCTGGTGTGAATGTGAACCTAGCTCTCGGTCTCCATCTCGGCTTCAATCTCACTCCTCCAATGCGTGCCCTAAACGTGTACACTGGGGGAAACGGGAGTATCAATCATAGCAATGTTAATCAAGATGTTTTGTAGCATACCTTTTTCAGGGATTTTAAACCTCTATAGTTTTATGTGGAACCATGTTTATTAGAAAGTATAGATTTTTATAGCACACAATTTAAAACATTTTTATAATTATTTTAGTAATTGATGTTTTCATATCTATAAATTTTACAAAAAAAAATATGAAACTCCTAATGGAGTCAAACCTACAGAATTACCTTATAAATTAATTTTAACATTGAAATAACATTTAAAAGTAAAATACCTATAAAGGGTCACACAACTAAAAATGTTTGTGAAATTATAAAAGTCATTGATGTTTTTTTTGCCTATACAATTTTCAAACGAAAAATCAAACATGACACTTAAAAATTTAAATTAAAAAGAAAAGTATGCTTTTTAGTGTGACTTGTAATTACCAAATATTTTGTAATTAAGAAAATAATTAAACTTAGTATTTTAAGCCCCACAATTTCTGTATTGTTCATTTTTTGGTGTTAAGCACTATTTTATTACTCATACCGTAAGCGTTAGTTAAACATTAGTGGTCCTTTAGCAATATTGTTGGTTTTCGCCCACTTTTCTCACTGCAGTAAGAACAGGGAATGAGTTTTGTGTCTGGGCGCTCAATTTTGGCCTGCAGACGATTGTTGGATGCTGCCTGTCGGACGTCGCTAGCTGGCTGGCCATCTTTATTCTTATTAGGCTGGAAATTCGAATCTGGGACTGAAGGAATTCCACGAATTCCTGACGGCACTCTACAAAAAAAATAAAAAAAAAAATAAAACAATCTATCGATCGTAATCTGTGTGAATATTCAGGGGTTTCTGTACAGAGCCCAGGGAATAGAAATAGAAATAGGGTCGGGTAATGTGCTCTCCAATGCTCTAGACCACATGGAATGGCATGGGAGTTGGGAAAACAAACAGCCAGCGGGGCATGGAATCGAGGGGGAATTGGCAAGGCAACCTCAACAGAGTTTCGCGACTCGCTGGCTGCCTCGTAAAACTGTCACTTAGTGCAGTAAAAAGAGCATAACAAGAGTTTTGTCCGATTTTATTTCTTTATGAATGTCGTCGTCGTCGTCGTCGTCGCAGTCGTCGACTTGGTCGTGGTCGCTGCCTAAATGCCAGGCCAAGTGCCTCGGCAACAGTAACAGCAGCAGCAGCAGCGGCAACAGCGGCAACAGCAGCAGCAGCCCGGTCCGGTCGCATTCTTATCTTTTGAGAAATATTACAAAAACACGCAAAGCCCAGAGTTGCGAGCTTCAAGTCGTCCTGGCTTTGGCTTTAACGTTCTGCGGCTGCGATTGGAGCAAAAGTCCAAGAAGACCGAAAGCCACAAAGGCAAACCAATAAAAATAGCTGAGCCTACGACGACGCAACATGCTGTTGTGTTATTGCAGTTATTGTGGCTCTTTCGATTCCAGCACCAGCACCAGCACTCTAGCACTCAAGCTCTGCACCACATCACCACTCCTGCCCCCCATCCAATCCAGTCGGCATCGTTCCATTTCCGACTTTTTGTGGGCGATGCCTGGGATCCGACCCCTTACGATGCCCAAATCGCTTTCAAGTCCAGTGGCTAGTCTTAGGTGTGACTCCATCCCATTTTCACTTCCGAAAAATTCTGTTCCAAATTACACTTCCGAAAAATGTATATGGATTGTGTATGTTACCCCTGGGAATTCACTAAATGAGTCATAACTGTTCTAATTAACAAAAACATAAGCATGACAGTATTTGATAAAATGGTACATAATTAAAAAAAAAATTGTTTCCTTTTTGTGCATTTTTTGCCTCAGTAATATTGCAATAAACACCACTTTGTTTTAACATTTACAATGAATAACTTCTTTTGTCAAAAATTTTTAATGAATGATTTTTAAATTCAAATTTTGGGCGCGGTTTATTTTCAGTGCTGTAAAACTGTCCAAAAGTAGTGCTGTAAAATTTCTAAATAATACTTATATGCACACCTATTTCTGTTATCATTTTCAACCAAAATATTTCTTCTGTTCAAGTTTAAAACAAATAAACTTGACAATACATGGCAAAATTATACATAATTTAAAAAATCATTTTTCCCTTATGTGAAATTAATGTCACAGAAACAATAATTTTTGGTAAAAACATCATTTCGTTTTATATTTTTTTAATTTCATGATTTGGCGCGTTTTATTTACAATGTTGCAAAATGAACCAATCGTAGTGCTGTAAAATGTCTAAATATTTTATTTATGGTACCCCTTATTTCGTACCTGTACCTATATTCAATTTGTCTTTTGAAATTACAACATGATGGGAGACACTTTTAATTGGCAGGAAGAACCAATTCAAACGACTCAAATTGGAAACAGAAGTTTTGATGAAGGGAGAATCCAAATTTGCTTAAATTGCGAGTTTTTCCCCTCTCAAAAAGTAATTGAAAAACAATTGGGCCCTAAATTGAAATGTATTCAATTAATTTACTGCCGCTTAATCAAAATGTCTGTTTAACTATCAGAAATGATGTGATTTTTATCTCAGTCATTTGGACATTTTGCTCAAATGGAAATATCAATATCAAATCAAATTTATTTAATTAAAATATTTTTCCTCACTCAAAATGTCTGCTGAAAGCCTGATGGTCTTAAAATTATTTCTCATTTTAATCATAATACGTTCTACAATTCTCAAAAACGATGCCATTTTTATCTGGCGTATGTCCACGTCCCTTAAACCTCTCAGATAAGCAAGCTTATCACTAATTTTGTCAGCCCATCATGATCACCCCATTTTCAAGTTGTTTCGAAGATTAGATAATACCACGCACATGGCTCATCTCACACTTAATTTATTTGATCTTCCAACGCTGCGGAGAGAAGCGCGGAGGGCACGAAAAACAAAACACAAACATACGTACATACAATTAGCCCTAAAAATGATGCTATTTGGGTTACTTGACTATGTATACTGGATAGTGATTACATACATATTGGGGAGTGGAGTATATGGGTACATAGCATTGTCTTCTAACGCTAATGCCTAAAAATGTGGCTACTAGACCTATATGCTGCTGCTCCTCATTTCTTTTAGTCCTGTTTCTTTTGTGCAGCTGTCTTTTTGGTCGCTGGCGCTGTTGCTGTTGCAGATTTAGGAGCTTCGATGGCGCCATTTGGAGTCTGTCCCTCCAATTTCTTGGTCGCACTTTGCTGCTCCATCTCGCCGGAGAAGCCAAACTCGTTGACACGCTTGAGATCAACGCGATATTGCCAACGCTGGTAGAGGAACACAAAGAAGATGATGTCGTCGCGGAAGCATCCCAGCCGATACATTGTAGGCATCTTGATGACAAACGCAAAGATGTCATCGATGAAGGTGTTGAGGAACTTGTAGGTCATCATACGCCACGGCATGTGGGCCACCGACTTCAGCTTGTAGTTGATAAACAGCTGCGGCGTCATCAGGATGAAGCCGAAGGTGAGCAGGTAGCCGTAGAGCATGTTGAGCACAAACGAGTACCAGCCCTTGTGCTCGTTGTAGATCAGGGAGTAGACAAAGTAGGCCACCAGCAGCGGGAAGCAGGCCCAGCCCAGGTACTTGAAGGCCAGCTTGTCATAGTCTTTGGTGGAGCTCTCCGAATAGGAGCCCTTATCCTGGAAACTGATGCGCGGCAGCACGCCCAGGATCTTCTGATCGTGGTCATAGTTAATGTCCACCACTTTGTGTATCTTCCACACTTCAATGCCAAGGCCCACAACGCAGGAAATGCGTATCATAAAGTTGGTCTCGTTGTCCAGCACGTAAAGCAGAATAATCAGCGATTGGAAGACGCCAAAGAAGACGGATCTAACTGACAATCCCTCCAGGGATTTGCGATTGTTCCAGAACTGAATGTCATTCTTGAAAGCCAGCAGCTCGAAGACCGAATGGAGTATGGAAACAGCCACTGTAATGCCCAGCAAATAGATATTGGTATCCAGCAGAGTTTCCTTAAGCGAATCCTGATCCTCGTCACTCTCCTCCGGTTGACTGGCGGCCATCAGTTCACCCAGCATATTGCCAGCCCACTTGTTCTTCATCTGCTTGGCGGCATACAGCTGCCACTTGAACATGCCCAGTGGTTGGAAAGTCAAATGCAGCTCCAGTTCGGGAGTGGTTTCATTAATGGGCTGATATTCCCTTTGCAAGTTCCAATAGTCGTTGACAAAGACAATGGGCAGATAAGTCTTGCCACCGTCCACAAACTTGACGTACTCATCGAGTGGAGGCGGCACTGAACCCTGTGCCCAGTTGGTTTGGTCTACAACCAGATTGACAGTGAGATTGGGATGCCAGTGGGAGACAATGGTGTCTTTGAGATTCGCATGTTTCAGCTCATGCTCCAGCTTTTCCTTTTCGCTGGCCAGCAGATTGTAGTTGCGATTGACCCGCAGTTTCTTGAACTTGTTCAACTGATGCTGCTGATGGCCCATGTGTCCATTGGTCGCATAATTGGGTGACTGAGGATCAGGACTCATTCCCGTGCGGGTGACGAACGCATGAAGGTACACACTGCCATTGTTCATCAAATGCTGGCTGGTTTTAAGTTTCAAACTGTGGGTAAAGATGCCATCGCCATTGAGACCCGATGTCCAATCGCCATAGGTGAGATCCTCCTGCAGCCAAAGGAGATTCGCCTTCTGCTGGAAGTTGACCACATCGGGATGCTCCGATAGCCAAACGTGGAGGTCAAAGTCCGTGCCGTTTTCAAAGTAATTCCAGGCGGTGATTTTGGGACCGGCATTTGCCACACTTTTGGAATCTTGAGTGGCGGCATCGGGAGCTGGCCGCCGGAAAAAGGAGCTCACAAAGTAGATAATTAGGGCGCGCAGGATTAGGGATTTGGTCATCGCAAAGAAGGATTCCATGCGGGTGGGTTGATTTTGGGGTGGCTGCTGCTGCTGTTCCTGATTTTGACCTTCATTTTGGGCCAGCTCAGCGTTCCCGTTGCCAGCGATTACCTAGCAGAAAAAAAAAACCGAGCATTTATTTGGTTTTGGGGCAAAGGTCAATGTCCCCAATTGCTTACCGCTCCCTCAGCCGCGGGCTGATCCTCGCCTGCTTTCGACATGCTCTGCTTTTATTGGCAATCCACGTTTTTCCCTTTTTTATCCCGTTTTCCGCACAACTTGTGCTCCAGTTTGCCCAAATGTTGAAAACAGTGTGACCACGCGGCGGTAGAATGGATTTACCATCCGGCTAATTGAAATGCACTTTTTACACTTGGCCATGCTTACACATGTTTTCCACTAAAAGTATTAAGACCTCGATTAGAACTAATACTTGTTTTTAGTTTATATTAAGTATTCCAAATAATTTATTAAGGAATTGTTATTTTTACAATAATCCAATATAAAAAGCCGTATAAATCAATTAAGTAGCTTAAAGTCTTTTCAAACTATATAAAAAAAATTAAAACAAGACTTACAACTTATTTAAAAGGATTTCTATATCTGAAGGAATATAAATTATATAATTCTTGTTAAAATTGTTGCCCAAACTAAAGGACGTAATTTAATTCACTTTTTGTATAATCATGTCAATTTAAAATTATTTGAGGGATTTGACTTTTTGTTTTACCAATAGGGCTATTTGACAGGTTGAACAATCAAATATTTTTTAGAAATTTACTCGTTATTAAATATTGTGATTAAACTAATTTTGATTTTTTATATGCAGGGCCTTTTTAAAATATTTAGGTTTAAACTACTACAATTATATATATAAAATTAATATGATTTACATTTTAAAAACCACACATTGTCTAGTAATGTAAATGTACTTCTTTTTTTTTTTTGTTTTTTATATATATTTCTAAGAAAATACTTAAAAATAATACAAAAATAAAAGTTGGTATTTATTTTAATAGCAGTTCGGTATATTCACAGTGCCAAGCGGCGGTCACACTTTCTTTTCTCTTGTGAATAGCATTTGGTTGCACGTTTCTTCTGGTGAGTTGTTAAAAATATTGCAAAAATAAGCGAAAAAACCCAAAAGCGTGGCAGAAAGTCAAGTGTTTTACGTTCAGTGAAATGTTTGTGCAATGGGAAATGTGAAATATATGGTTAAATCACTTGTGGAGCAGTTTCTTTTAGGAGAAGCTGGCCAACAGGTCGGACCTAACCTCCAAGTTCCGCCCGCTTTTTGGAAGCACCAAGTTTTCTTGGTAAAACCCACTTGATTTAGGATTAATTTTGATCTTATACCTTTACAGTGAAGCCGCCACCATGCAAATCTTTGTGAAAACCCTCACCGGCAAGACCATCACCTTGGAGGTGGAGCCTTCCGACACCATCGAGAATGTGAAGGCTAAGATCCAGGACAAGGAGGGCATTCCCCCAGATCAGCAGCGTCTGATCTTCGCCGGCAAGCAGCTGGAGGATGGCCGCACCCTGTCGGACTACAACATCCAGAAGGAGTCGACCCTCCATCTGGTGCTCCGCCTGCGTGGTGGCATCATCGAGCCCTCACTGAGGATTCTGGCCCAGAAGTACAACTGCGACAAGATGATCTGCCGCAAGTGCTACGCTCGTCTGCATCCTCGTGCCACCAATTGCCGCAAGAAGAAGTGCGGACACACCAACAACCTGCGCCCCAAGAAGAAGTTGAAGTAGATGATCAATCTACTCATCTATCCAAGCTGGTCTATCTATCGACAAGAAATCCATGGTTAACCATCTAAGTAAATATATGTACATTTTGTGAAACCAACCACACACATTATCTCCTTTAAAATGTATATTGCATTTGCTACACCAAGGCTTCAAACAGCTTATTTATACCGTGTATGTTTTCTGTTTCCCCCTAATGAATATCGGTTTTTGTTGTGGTCAGAACGAGTTTCTGCAGCTCTTATACTCTGCAATTAGTTGGTTTCTCTTCAAGATTCCAGCTCTATTTCTGGTTCTGTTTTGCTACCAGGAAGCGGGTCGGCCACCGCAGGTAATTGATATTCCATCTGCCAGCGACGATATATAAAGTAGACCCTTGCGGTTTTGGTCTTTCCCAGGGCAACGCTCCAGATGGAACTGGAGTACATTCGATGTGCCACGGATGGATGCGTGGAGCAGACCTACTTGGCCAAGTCCACTTCGAGTACAGTTAATTGGTTTCATTGACCGCCTCGAAAGGCGCGCACTTTTCCAGTGAAACGGCTTCCGTTGGCATTTGCCATTTGCAAAAAACAGGTTGTTGTTCTTCTGGCACTTGGTCGTTGGCCCCTTTGCAGCTCTGTTTTTATGAATCTCTTAATAACCAAAGGGCCAGGGCTACCAGGTGACGACGACCCAAAGGGTTCCTCCTGATAGACAAAACCTGATAGCAAGTGGGAAATCGGAGAAGAGCAGCTGCCGGAGGACAAGGCCCACAAATTGCGGTCAACATTAATTAAAAATACGGTTTGGAATGACCCAAGGCAAGTGGGTGGTGGATGGGTTTTTTTTTTTTGGAAGAGACAGCAAATGATGAGACAGCGGATAGAGTACAATGCGAAAAAAAAGTTGATGGCTGGCCCCAAGCAAAGTCAACTTAAAAGACGACAGCAAAGGTGGCTACTGAGCTGCCCAGAGGAGCGGAATGCAGTGGCTCTAAAACTTCACAATGATAGCCAAAAAGCTGATTAGTACGGTATTACCCTCGAAAACGTAAGTAACATAAAAGTTTTTGTAAGTATTTTAAGCTCTGATATGAAATCAATTTATTTTATGCTAGAAAAACCACTAAATTAAATAGTGATTTGGCTACGGTATTACCATGGAAATAAAATATAATATTATAATATATATTTATATAATATAATATAATACAAAACTATGTTTGAGTAAATATAAAAGTGCTATTTATGAGGCTAAGCCAAGGAAATATTTTATTTTATGCCAATAACTTAACTCAACATTTTGTGAAGTTTGGCTAAGGGTCGTATGTCTCATTCAATTTAATAGTATTATCCATCGCAATATTAATAAAACAATAAATTTAAATCTTCAGTTAAAAAAATAAAAAAATAATACGAAATTGCATAAGGTTCTTGATATCTAGTAAGGGCAATCTTGCTTTGGGTTTGGAATACTTACCTGTATTTGTTGAGATAAGGTAGTGATTTGTAACATTATTAGTTATTTTTAATGTTTCCCAATTTCTGAAGCCCTAAAACGAAACAAAAATAAAATGTTTACTTTTTTTAAACGAAGAATGATTTTATTTATTTGTATTATGACGTTTGACATATGCATTAGTTAATAACGTCTGAAAAGTATTTAATTACGAAATAATGTTTTTTATATATCTTTAAAAAAATTGTAGTTTATTATTACAAAGGCATTTCATTCTGCCGAAAATGTATCCACTGTGGCCATCTACTCGTACACTATAAAAAGGTGTTATTTCGGGCAACTGAGGGCGAAGTGTTTTAAAAGTTTAAAAATTAAGGCTCTGCCTTTTGCAGCTCCAGGACAAGCGCCTGCTTATTTATGGGTCCCGAGTCCTCTGCCTTTAGGCCTCGGACTTGGAAAAACCCAAACAGGTTCCGGCTCCGCCCTCCGTTTCCATTTCTACTGCCCAAAACACTGATAAAAAATGAAATTGAGTAAATAAGTATCTAACTACAAAATCCAAACAAAAATATATATTTCATCTTGAAATTATACATAAAATCATATTGCTAAATATAAGCCTATTAAATTGTTTAATTAATTTGGAAACTTTATTTAGGTTTTATATGTTATATCAAAATAAAAATCAAGTTTAATAAAATCAAATTAATAAATAGTCATTATTAATTTTTATTTTAATAGATGTTTAACAAGACCTAAAGAAAATCAGGTTTTATTAAAGTTATTTTGATACTTAATACTTAAGCTTACAGCGTTATTTTCTTTTACCAGTGTACAAGTGCGTGGCTTTTGTTTTTAATTTTTCGCAAGGCACGAGGGTTTCCAAGTTTCGGGCTTTGTCTTTTGGGGCGCCGCCTTCGCCATTCTTCGAAAGGCGACTTTTATGGCCCGGTCGCAGTTTACATAACAGATGTGACCAGAATAATTAAGAGTGCGATTCGAGAGTGACCCCCAAGTCACTCCCATTCCCATCCGTGATGTCTCCTCTGGTCAGTCGCTGGTTTGACACTCTTAACGTTCTGGGCGTTGCTCCTGGCGAGCATTAATATTGCAGGGCAGTACAGTAACTCCCCCTTCGAAAAGCCTTGTCGCCACCCATCACCCAGCACCCATCTCTCACCCATCTTTCTCCATCCCTAACCACTTTGCAGCGAAAAGTGCTCATTGAAAATTGAACGTTTTCCGAGTCTCCCTCTGCGGCTTCCTCGTTTTTCCATATGCTGGCGGGGATTGCGTGAGTTATGACCGCCGCTTATGCTACAAAGTCAACTTCTGATTGCCTGGATAGTTTCCCTTCCCGTATCCCTCGCTCCGTGGAGGAAAGTAAGTCCGCCTGTAAGTTCCACTAAAATATGCACTTCGCGGCATGAAATTCGCATTGAGATCGGGACGAAAGGGGTATACACAGAAAAAATATAGGTTATATAAACACATAAATATTTAAAACTGGTCCAGAAATAGGTAACTGCCATGAAAATAGATGTCTAATCATTAAAACTCTAAGAAAGGATTTATAAGAAGAACATTTTTGGACTAAAAGTCAACATTTACTGAATGTTAAAAAAGATTACTAGCCAAAGAGATACAAATTTGAGAAATGTCTTTTAAAATAGTTAATCCACAACTTGGAATATTATTTTTTTTTTACAGAAAAATAAATTAAATAATGTAGATATTGTAATCCCAAAAATAACTGAAAAAAATATAGTTTTTCTACTATTTTAATTGCTAAAATACTATTCAAAGGCGCATCAAAGAAAACCATAATATAAATAGTTTTGATACTTTTTTAATGGATACAACACTATTCAATGGCCCAACAAATTAGACAATTTCTTGTTAAATGACATTTTGTAAACAGTAAATGTAAATATGTTTCAATGTTGATTTTTAAGTATTTTTTTTTTTGAGTGTAGAATTTGGCTTAAGATGGGACGGTGGGCAAAGCGCATAAATGGATTTTTCCGAGTCGAGAAGAAGAATTTTCAATTTGAAATAAATTTCTAGCTGGGCCGGGGCAATCCTTGTCCTTATCCTCGCCGTCGCACCTCCAGCCCTGCGTTTTTTCTCCAAGTGTCCTGCCAGTGGAAACGAAGAAGGACAAGCTCGAGATAAGGCAAACAGCCAAACGTTTATAAATTGGGCGCTAGTGTGGAATCCCAATGGTAATGATGGCGCAAAAAAAAAAAAGGGGGGACGAGGCCAAGGCGATTCAACTGAGATGTCAGAAATACACACGCACAGGCCAATAAGGAAATAGAAATTGCTCCGCCGGAGCACCGGGCGGCTACGTAATACACGGAAAACTATTAAGAAGAAATATCCATTTAATATAGCTCACTTAAAAAACCAAACAGAAAATGTAAAAATTTGACTAGTTGTATTTTATGACGATTGTGTCTTAACATTTGTTAACGTAACAACTATTTTTTCTCAGACTACAAAGCAAGACGGACATATGATAATTCAAATGAGCAATAAATAAAGAAATTTACAGATCCGATTGCAATCGGTATAAATACTCGTTTCGGTATAAATTACCAACACAATTAAAAAAGTTACGCACACTTGTAACAGTTTTCGGTGTAGAGTAAAAAAAATTTCTTTTGCTTTACCGATGAAAAAAAAAATCATTTTACTCTTGTAATAATTCATTAATGTTAACTAAAATATGAAGTTAAATATGAAGTTATACTAATTCAAATAAACTTGGTGATGAGTTCATATATTTCCTGTAGTGACACAACTTAACCAACATTTGCTTTCAGTGTAAGTATACGAACTCCAGCGAGAATTGTAAAGGCAGTGCGTGTAATTTAATATGCATAAATCGATACTTGACGGCAGCCTTCTTTTACTCACTACCCCGTTTGGACAAAAACCTGCTCCAAAATACTATATGTGAATAGAATTGGCTATGGAGGCTCCTCCGAGAACCCACCTCCGGAAAAATGCCATCCCTTTAGCCTTTTGTGTTTGTGTGTGTGTGTGTGTTGTTTGTGTTCTATTTTGAGCGCAAAATTGTTATTTGTTTTTACGTATTCTCAGCCTTCTTCCGATGGAATGGCGGCAGCTTTGCATATCTACAGTTTATGGCCTTCCTACAGTTAACATTTTCCCATAGATAAGCACTTCTGGCACCACCATGTGCCTGCCTCCCTGCCTCCCTGCCTGCCTGCCGTTTCTGTATATCGCAAATAATTTGAAAACTCATTTTATTCAATTTCAATTGTGTCCATGTGGGGGGAGTAACATATAAATGGGTGGTGGTGTGGGGGAGGGGCGTTTAAATGGGCGGAAGTGAATGCTCTCGATTTCATATGCCCGATATGAGCGGAAGCTCCGAGAAGTAGGCAGATATACAGATATATATATATACACACATGGATGGTTGGACGGATGGATGGACGGGATGGGCAATCGGTTAGGCGACATATTGATTTCCTTGATAAATACTTAATAAAAATACACTCATGTGCCGGGGCACTTGTCTCATCCCAACCGGAAACGATAGCTCCAAGTGAATGGAATGGAATGAATCTAATCGCAATGCAGAGACGTTCTATATAAAGATCTGACTTTTGCGCATAAAGTTGTATTGGCGCTTTTTAAAGGCGACATCTTCGGGGAGTTGAACTCTTCGGCCCCCTGAGCTCAAGTCTATTTGCATTGCGCACAATAACATTTCTATAACTATTCGAGAGTAAACAGAGCCCCAACCAAACTACATAAAATCCAGCACAAGTCGCCTCCGCCTCTGCCCTTTGCCCGCATTATCGACAGCCACAACTATTTTTCTTTCAGCTGAACTTTTCCCTTCTTCTGCTCGCCATTCCCCAGTTGCATCCTGCATCCTGCATTCTGCATCCTAAATCCCCTGAAACCCCTCCCCTTTCGTCCTCGTTCCGTGACATGCAGTGTGCTGTGCGATTAACCAGACATCAATGGCCACGGCCAAAACTGTAGCTACACTAAAAAAAAAAATGTTTAAATCAATTTTATCTGTTTCATAACTTTTTGATGAGTGCGTCATATAGAAACTTTATGCAGATATGCAAATGAATTTGGAAGCTTGCCAACAGCATATCCCATGTGACATAAACAAAATCAGTTGTCAGGTGCATATTATATTGTTTCTTTGCTCAAAAACGCTCGTTAAATTATAACCTTTAGCCTCAATCTCTTAAATCATAATAATCTTTCTTTAAACGCCTTTTGATATTCTGGTATTTGTTCCATTTTTTATATGGATAATCAAATACACAGAAAAATAGTTTAGTAAACCCTAGGTTATAAATCACCTAAGAAATCGAAAATAAACTACAGTTACAATATTGGTTTACTCGTTACCTTAAAATATAAAATATGGACTATTTTCCATATTTTTAAAAAATGCGTAGACGTAAAAATATATATTTCAGAAAATTTGTACACTAAACTTTAAATATTCATTCCCAAAATTTAGTCATTTAGGGAAATAATTAAATATATATTAAAATAATTGTTAGGACAAATTTTTGGACATTCATACTCTAAATTAAGTCTTTCTGCGAAACATAAAATTACGGACTTTTAAGCATAGGTAATATGTAGAACAAATTCAGTTTGGTAGGCTATATTTTTTATGCCATGTTTTAGACGATTTTGAGGTAAGTTTTTTTCTCCGTGTAGCTCAACTGGTAGCTGTGGCCGTCCCATCCTCACCTCCTTCTCCACCGACCTCCATCTCCATTTCCCTGGAGCAGCTCGGCGTACCACAAAGTTGGAAATTAGTTTGTTTTTCTGTCAAGGTGGCGGCGGAGCTAC